>NW_021680986.1:68094-146559 GCF_001412515.2 Diachasma alloeum
ACACTTTTGACTTATTTTAAATGTTAATGACGGGCTGACATGTCGATAAAATTCAATAAGTTTTTTTTCAATACAAAGAACAATTTTTTCCCTTTATGACGAGCCTAAATTGAGCTCAATTGATCAATTTGTTTCTGAGTTATGAATAATTTTTAAACAGTCTATAGTGTCCATTTTACCCCACCCTCCCCTAACACTCATCACAAAGGGAAAGAATTGTTTTTTGTATTGAAAAAAAAAAAAATTAAATTTCATTAACATTTCAACCCGTCACTAATATTTTTAAAAAAGTCAAAGGTGTCCATTTTACCCCAACCTCCCCTAAAAATATGTGATGGACGGATTTTTTTGTGATTTTTGGGGGCCGCGGGGAGGAAAAATCGAGGGGAATTATTTCGGGAGATTTAGGGCTGGTCCAAGGATTTCCCAGGATGGAGGTGGGGTTGGGTGGGTTTGGCTCGCTCTTCACTGCCCCGTGCACTGCTCGAGGGGTTGCAAATATCCGAGAGGGGGTGTATTGCTGTGTGGGTTCGAGGTCGTGGATCAATTCGTTATTGCGAGGGTTTTTTTTCGTTGGGAATGGAAATGGTCGAAAGCAACAGTTCTCGCGAGGTTTTATCAGTGACGAGGTAATTGTTGGGAGCATTAATTTTGGGGGAGGGGGAGGGGGGAGTGATAAGCGATTGCTGCGGTCGGAGGCTTTGTTGGGATTTTTAGTTGAGTGTTTTTTTCAAGGGAAAGGATTCTACTGGAAAAATGTGGGGATTAGTCTGTTGAGGGGGTTCATGTTTATTGACGATGATCTCGTGAATGATGAATTGTGGACGTTCTCTTTGTTTTTGGTTTAATCGACGGAATTATTGACGGTGAACTGAATAGTGGAGAATAATTGGGGGAAGAGGTGAATTCGGTTTTTAGCGGACATTTAGGTTTTTTGGAAATAAAAATGATTTGAGACGTTTTTTACGCAGTGGTATAGCGAATAAATGAAGCCTTAGTTCTCTGTAAATATCGCCAAAGTCAAGAGAAATGACAAAAGTTTTTGGATTTGAAGGAATTAAGAGAAATAGTGATGTAAAATTGGAATTGACTCATTTTATTTTACGAGTTCATTTACATGAAGCTGAAACTAGCAGAATATTCGCCAGCGGAAAATTCAATTTAGGATATTTAAGTGTGGGAGAGTAGAATAATCATGTACAAATGTTTGTCAAGTGCGACAGAGTTTGTACATTACTTAAAAACATTTGCACACCTCGAGATTCGCCTGAGACAAATCTTCTGCTGTCGAATCTTTCGCTAGTTTCAGCTTCGTTTAATTTACGAATTCAATTTATTCTGTGAAAATCGATAGTGAATTATTTTATGAATACAGTGACGATTAATTAGACAAGAATTGATGCAATTGTTCAGGAATTATGCAGACCCAGTTTTCCAATCCTGTCACAACAGAAAATCATCAAATAATCAATAATTAAATTGATAGCTAACGAGAAAAATTCATTCTTCACAAAAAAATATTTGCGATGACACTTTACTTCTCTGTAAATATCTTCAAATCCAAGAGAAATAACTTAAGTTTTTGGATTCGAATAAACAGGAAAAAGAAGCCGCAGTAAAATTGGAATTGAATCATTTTATTTTACGAATTAGTTTACGAATTCAATTTATTCTTTAAATTCGATAGATGAAATGAATTATTTTATGAATACAGTGACGATTAATTAAACAAGAATTGATATAATTATTCAGGAATGATGCAGATCCAGTTTTCCAATCCTGTTACAATAGAAAATCATCAAATAATCAATAATCAAATTAATAATCAACGAAAAAAATTCATTCTTCACAAAAAAATATTTGCGATAAAGTTTTACTTCTCTGTAAATATCTTCAAATCCAAGAGAAATAACAATAGATTTTGGATTCGAATAAACGAAAAAAAGAAGCAATAAAATTGGAATTGAATCATTTTATTTTATGAATTAGTTCACGAATTCAATTTATTCTTTGAAAATCCATAAGTAGAGTTTCTTATTCTATGAAAACAATACAGTTTTCCCTATCACAATACAAAATAATCAAATCAATAATAAAATTAATAGCCAACGAAAAAAATTCATTCTTAAAAAAAAAAATTTGCGATGAAGTTTTACTTATCTGTAAAATATCTTCAAATCCAAGAGAAATAACTAAAGTTTTTGGATTCAAATAAACAAGAAAAGGAAGCCGCAGTAAAATTGGAATTGAATCATTTCATTTTACGAATTAGTTTACAAATTCAATTTATTCTTTGAAAATCGATAGATAAAGTGAATTATTTTCTGAATACAGAGACGATTAATTAAACAAGAATTGATGCAATTATCCAGGAGTGATGCAGACCCAGTTTTCCAATCCTGTCACGACAGAAAATAATAATCAAAATGTTGAGAATCTCGATAACGATTCAACTTCCCACTGAATGCATCAAAGTGACCTGGTTTTCCATTGTAGATACTTCCACTCTGTTAATACGAAAATACTTGATAGACGTTGTACCTATACACTGCAATTGTTCCCTTGTTTTCCATCCCCGGAGCAAAATGTGAGAGTATCGGAAAAAGACTGAGACTATAATCAGAATCAAAACACCAGCACAAAAGATTAATCATGCAGCACTCGCTGAATTTTCTCTTTGATCTTTTTTCGATAAATTCCATCGGAGGAGTGAGAGCCGGGGATTTAAATGTATTTTCGTTGAAAAGCTGGGGGAATTTCCGGCGAAAAATACAGACTGGAGATCCATTTGAGTCCACTCTGTGAGGAGATGCAATAAAACAATCAGGGGAGAAGTGATAGAAGGGAATAAATC
Organism: Diachasma alloeum; assembly: GCF_001412515.2. Taxonomy (NCBI): domain Eukaryota; kingdom Metazoa; phylum Arthropoda; class Insecta; order Hymenoptera; family Braconidae; genus Diachasma; species Diachasma alloeum. Next base: position 70,949 of record NW_021680986.1, read on the forward strand.
GACTGGAAGTCACGATTTTCGTTTGATATTTCGAAAACTAGCGAAATCCTTGTGAAATTTCCTTTTGTGGAGCGATCCTGTTTGACATATTTTTCCCGTACCATTTTTCCTCAGGAATACGGGAAAAACGAAGAAAATATCCCAGCTGATCTCCAATGAGACCATTTTCAAATACCCCTCAAGGTCCGCAGACCCAATAGTCCACCCCCGAACACTTGAAAATCCACGAGAATGTCGAACGTTCGAAGACAGGTTTTCCCGGGAAAAACCAGGAGAATGTCCCCTGGAGAATAGAGAGAAGGTTATCAAGGTGCAGAACATTCTCTATTCATACCTTCAATAACTAGAGCAGATAAATGGGTCGTCAGGGTGACTTTGCAACCGGAAATTTCCCCAGCTGCTCCACAACAATATCTCAAGTCTTCTTTCTTTCCCAACTCGCTCGAGAACGGAAGAGCCATCCCCCAAACTTCACGTCCTCATCGCACTCCCCTGCACAAGACATTCATAAATTTTTTCATTCCCATCTGCTGAACTGAATTGTCCACAACTTCCACCGAAGTTAATTTTGCGCAATAAGTTTATTATGGAATTATCTGGAGAATGAGTCATCTGAGGAGAAAATATCGAAATACATTTTTTGTGGGGAATTTGATTCTCTAGAAAAAATATCCTCTGATGATTTTCCCTAGAATCACTCGATTTACGGATATTTTAATAAATTAACAAAGACATTTTCGAATCGAGGGAATAGTTGAGTTTTTGATGAATACTTCCGAATCTAAGGGAGATAGCGAAATTTTCGTGATCACATTTGTTGTAGCTCTCAATCGGCTCTACAAAAAAGGTTATAATAAAAATTTTGCTATCTCCCTTAGATTCCGAGATATTCATTGAAAACTGGTCAATAATCAAAATTGGCTGCGTGAGACTCAACAAGTTTGGCCTCATTTTCGAGATATGTTTTCACGTCCAATCCCCTCATATTCCTCCTAATCCAATCCCACCATTAAAAGATCATAAACAACCCCCGGAAGTTCTAATTCTATTTAATTTCATAATTTCGGTCGTCGTTACTCCCCAAGAAATTCACGTAAAATCGCAATTTCCAGATGAATGTCCAAACAGTGGCGAAGACAGTGACGAGGACGTAGTGACAGACTACCTGAACTCAGAGCACACAGACTGCAGTCATGCATCAGCTGTTAACGGTGAACTAGTTGGCTCGACAATTGATGGAACCCATCACCAATCAGCTGATTATACCAAAGATAACAACGTCGATATGGCAATGTCAGAGGGTGGTGATGACCGACGCAACCCATCTTCCCTTGGTATCACCAGGAGTCAGCAGAATCCCCTTGTTCCAACGATCAGTGTGACCCCACACTCCCCAGGACTGGCCAAGCACTACCCAGTGCTGGAGGACAATCTCCAGCAGTTGAACGAGATTCACAACAGCATCCAACGTATGCGTGACCTGACTGTCTGCACTGTGGGCTACAGGCTGCTGTCCCAGGCGGAGAATCTCCAGAGACTGAGTTCATCGTGCCCATCGCTGGGACCACTGGGGAGAGCTGCCACTGGGGACAGGGCGCCTGGCTCTGATCCTGATCTGGCCAATTGCTCCACCAACAGTTCACCCACTCATTTTCCACAAGGACAGCTGCCACCAGGCATGCTGGGAGTCGACAGGAGGCGAAGCTGGACTGATCTTGAGGAGAGCAGGCAGAATCGACACAGGTGTGGAGTCCAGAATCATCTGCAGGCGCAGAATATGGTGAGTAATTGGTTGCACATCCCTAGATTCGCCCACGACAAATCTTCTGCTGTCGAATCTTTCGCTAGTTTCAGCTTCATTTAATTTACGAAGTCAATTTATTCCGGGAAAATCGATAGGGTGAATTATTTTATGAATACAGTGACGATTCATTGAACAAGAATTGATGCAATTATTCAGGAATGATGCAGACCCAGTTTTCCAATCCTGCCACAATAGACAATCATTAGATTATCAATGATCAAATTAATAGCCAACGAAAAAATTCATTCTTCACAACAAAATATTTGCGGGGAAGCCTTAAATCCAAGAGAAATAACCAAAGTTTTTGGATTCGAATAAACGGGAAAAAGAAGCTTCAGTAAAATTGGAATTGAATCATTTTACTTTATGAATGCAGTGATGATTCATTAAACAAGAATTGATGCAATTATTCACTAGTGCTGGAGGACTGGTAATTGTTTTTTTGGTTGGGGTTTTTGCAGTTCTTGAGGAATATTTTTTGGAGTTGTTGAGACGTTTTTTAAAGGATCTTCTTTCGAAGGAAAATGATCAGTATTTTTTTCTACTTTTTTTGATTGCACAATCATAATTTTAGGGACTCCTGCGTGATGTAAAATCCTATGGAAATTGTGATATATTTTACGTTATGAAGATGGAAAAACATTCGAGATACTGTTCGAAAGATAATCCACCCGAGCCTTAAGGAAAAAAAAACTATTGTGAAGACCTTTTTTGAAAATAAAATGAGAGCTGCAAGAAAAATATTAAAAATTCATCTCCTCTGCATTCAGAAATATTTATTTAAAAAAAAACTGCTGGGTCGATTTTATCTCGTATTACGTCTTCGCATTTAATATTTCTGCTAATTAGGTGTCTATCTCAAGAACTTCTCCAGATTAATTTTTTTATGGGCGAGAAATTTGTTAAGCGAGGAATTCCTTGATAAGAAAGGTCGCAGGGTGGCTCCCATTCAGGGAGAAAGGATGTCTTCCACTCCATAATTGAAGAGCATTTGAGGTAGAGGAGTTGGGGTAATTTAATTCCGACTCGGTGGTTTTTTTAAGAGAATTCAGGTGTCACTTGGAGTTTCCTTCCACCCACGCGTTGTATCTCTGAATTTTTTATCAGTTAATTTCCATATTCAATGGCGCAGGCAACTGAAGGAATTGTAAATAATCGAGAATAGCGAAATAATATTTCGGAGTACACATCACCCTTCCGCAAGCGAAAATCAATCGTGCACGGACGTGTCGACCTTAGCCTTTTTCATGCAATCAATTATTCATAAAATAGGGCATACGACAGGGCTGGGGAAGTTAATTTAATGGGGAAGTGCTGGAACGTCGTAAATCAAATCTGTCATTTTTTTTTAATTTCTTGTTTCAGAGAATTCACTTTCACATTTCCTGATTTCATTCATTTTTACATTTATTTCGCATTCAGAACATGCAAATTGTGCATTTGATCTAAAAAATTATTGATTCTAGAAGAAAAAATGTGGAAATGAATTTCCAACAAAAAATGACTTGAAATTTTCCCCTAAATTTATTGCGACACGTGAAAAAAGAATTGTTTGATCCAAAATTCCTTCAACAATCTCGACTACTCTTTCCTTAATCGATTTTCACTACAAACTATCCGTCCTCCATAGAAAAGCTTGCAGAAGCCAGTGAAATGCCTGTGATGTAGAAAAAAAAATTGCACAGCACATGTTTGCAAACCCCCGAGACAAGTAAAACGAAAATAATTCGCATTAATTCACAGAGCAATGAGGGCTGCCCTCAAAAGTCCTTCAGTCCCCCGGGAGTAACTGATCTAACGATTTTTTCGGCGATTGATAAAAATAAACTCATGATTTTTCATTTCTAACAAAAATGACTAATAGAGGAAAAAGTGATGTCTCAGTGTTTAGAAACGGAAGCCTGTCTTTCCTGTTATGTTTATATATATCTCATGCATTACGATTCCTCGTCTCCGGCTCAATCGTAACTACACGAGTAAAAAAAACAATTAATAAATCATGACTGATGGTGATCCCTGGGGTTTGCCAGTGAATTCCCTTCGGTTTTATGGACTGGAAGGATTATTTCGTCGATTCAGCCGAATAAAGTGAAGGATTATGCACAGTTTCATAGCTCAGTGATGCCTTTGTGACAGCGAGAATTGAATTTCAAGTGAAAATGGTGAAAATCACAGTTGAACGCTTTTAATATTAAACTCTCATTAATTATTCCTGTTCATTAAATATCGATCAGTCAGGATTAAATTCATGTTCCATGAGTCTGACGAGCGTTATTGATTACAACATGAGAAAGAGGAGGGAATCCTCGATAACCTAGGTCATTTTCGGAAAAAATCTTCTACATTAGAATTAAAAAAATTAATTTTCAAAAATAACGACATTTTGAACTAAATTTCTATCTTGACAGCCATGATTACCCTCATTTACTCAGCAATTATCTCGATATACGGGATAATTAACTCCTAATTAGGAGACATTCTTCGAAAATCTATTGTGAACTGAAATTGCGTGATTTAATTTAAACGCTTACTCACTGAAATTGAATGACTATTTGATAATTGCATATTTAATGGGAAAATATACATAATCATTATGATTTTTCATTCTCAGCGACAGCGAAGTATCAGCCTAAGTAGCCTTGACAGTGAAATGGACCTCGAAATTGATGGTAAATCGACATCAGCATGTGCTAGTGTGGCAAATCGCTCCTGTAGATCTCAAACCAGCACTCACTCGCTCAATGAAGCTGACTTTGTTCAGGTAAATCATAAAACCCTAATTTACTTGATAACAGTCCGCTGTATGATTATTTTTACCGAACAACGTCAACAGATTTCCCTTTTCAAAGCAGAAAATTCTCTACGAAAAAAATTTCTTCTCGTTTTCCCAATGAACAAATCCTTTTTTTTATAATTCAGAATATGATCCGTGAAAAAATCCTCATTCACCAAATATTCGTGTTTACCTCGAATTAATCTCCATCATCAATCATTTTTTTAAATAAAAAATTGAGGAAAATGCACTGTGGAAACATTTCAGATTGACCCACACAAATCAGCAGTGAAACGAGTAAGCCAAAGACTAACAGAGACTGTGAACCTGTTGCCGGGAGTGACAGGATCACGTTTACCACTCCAGAAATCCATCTCCACTCCATCAATCATCGGTCCACCAGGGCAAGCACCTCTAGAGGGAACAAGGACAACGCCTTCTCTAGCCACGTAAGTTGACATTAAATCCAATGACAGATTTTTATTTCATATATCTATGGGTTTGCTGTGCCTAATTCGCTATTGATACGAATTTTATCTACATTTTTTAGAGGATGAAGTCAGTAGTGAAGTGGTGAAATGAATGATTCAATTTTTTATATTTTTAAATGTTGCATTATCTCTGGGAGGAATTTTTTCGTTGGAAATGTCATTTTTTAGCAAAATCCTTTTCAATATTTTCTCCTGGATCCTCTCATCCTCGAGATAAATCACTAATTATTAAAACGATTTCGCTACTGCAACAAAATATTAATCACGATTCCATAGTTTGTCGCACAGCTAGACTTTGGCATGTCAGTATGCAGAAAAGCAAACTACAACTCACTATAATCACTAAAGAAACAAGTAAATCTATCCAAAGCTGCTGATGAAATCTACAGTCTTTATTATTTATGAAGCCAGTAGTGAAGTGGCAAAATTAATAATTCAATTTTTTATATTTATAAATGTTGCATTATCTCTGGGAGGAATTTTTTCGTTGGAAATGTCATTTTTTAGAAAAATCCTTTTCAATATTTTTCCCTGGATCCTTTCATTCTCGAGATAAATCACTAATTATTAAAACGATTTCGCTACTGCAACAAAATATTAATCACGATTCCACAGTTTGTCGCACAGCTAGTCTTTGGCATGTCAGTATGCAGAAAAGCAAACTACAACTCACTATAATCACCAAAGAAACAAGTAAAATTAGCCAAAGCTGCTGATGAAATCTACAGTCTTCATTATTTATGAAGTCAGTAGTGAAGTGGCAAAATTAATAATTCAATTTTTTATATTTTTAAATGTTGCATTATCTCTGGGAGGAATTTTTTCGTTGGAAATGTCATTTTTTAGAAAAATCCTTTTCAATATTTTTCCCTGGATCCTTTCATTCTCGAGATAAATCACTAATTATTAAAACGATTTCGCTACTGCAACAAAATATTAATCACGATTCCACAGTTTGTCGCACAGCTAGTCTTTGGCATGTCAGTATGCAGAAAAGCAAAGTACAACTCACTATAATCACCAAAGAAACAAGTAAAACTAGCCAAAGCTGCTGATGAAATCTACAGTCTTCATTATTTATGAAGCCAGTAGTGACGTGGCAAAATGAATAATTTAATAATTCAATTATTCATCTTTTTAAATGTTGGGAATTTGATTTTCCACAAAAATCCTCTTCAACATTTTCCCCTGGACCCACTCATTTTCGACGCAAATAACTAATTATTAAAACGACTTCGCTACTGCAACAAAATATTAATCACAATACCACAGTTTGTCGCACAGCTAGAGTCTTTGGCATGTCAGTATGCAATAAAATAGACTAAAACTCACGACAGCAACTCACTATAATCACCAATGAAACAAGTAAAACTAGCCAAAGCTGCCGATGAAATCGGCAATGTCTTCATTATTTATCTCTGTACATTAATTCACCAAAAAGAAATTTAGTGAAAAATAGTATGTATGTGATTTGTGTGTGTATTGCACTGAAAAATTTTGCAACAATCGTGCATGACAGCAGAAGACACGAACCAAACGAGAAAGGTAGTGGAAGTGAAACTGAGACCGAGGATCCACCCCACAGTCATGCATATCATGGTGATATTATTCGTGAGGGTTCCCTCAATGCCCAAACTTCCCTCGACGAGCTCATGACCGAGTGAGTACCCTAGATATTTCAATGATATACATTTCGTCATCTTGGAAATGGTCAGTTCAATCACCCAAATATCTCAGTGTTATTTATTTCATCTCTCGATATTTATGTTTAGGCTTTTGTTAAGCATAATGAGGGCTTAATGCTTGCAATTTTTCATTACTCCATTTGAATTTGAAATAAATCGGCCATTTATTTTGGATATTTACCACGGAATATTCGTGATTACAGTGGAGCGGTGTACGATGATCATCACTCGGAGAAAACCCGGAGAAAGCGGGGATCGTTGTTCTTCAGGAAGAAAAAGGTGTGTTCTGTTTTAATGGATTTATCATTGTTTTATCAGAGAATGGACGTTCATTTAAAGGGTATTTTTAGATCCTTTGTCACTCTAATACACCTGAGGGATTCATCAATATTATTATTTTTATCGTTTTGTTCTCTCTCGACGACTCATCAACAATTTTTTTTCCCCTTTTCATTTGCCATTTTGTTTTGGCCTGTATTTAGTTATTTTATTCAGTGCATTTTCTGTACAGGATAAGAGTGGTAAGAAGCCTAGTCAACAGACTCACCACTGGGTGGCAATGAGTGTCCAGGGAAATTACGTTTGTGATTATTGCATGAAACAGTTTGGAAATAAATCAGTTCTGCACTGTGAGAGTGAGTACAAATCACTTGAAACATCTCAATTTTACTTGAAGTTTTAGAAATTGGCTTGAGATTCTTTCGAGGAAATGATTTCACCGATTTGTTGATGTAATTGAATTATTATCCACTCGACAGTCTGTGGAGTAATGGTTCACCAGAACCAGTCATGCAAGGACCAGATGCCAAGCGATTGTGTCAAGTCGAAGAATAACTCCCACAAGGGCTCTACAAAGTCAATGTCAAGTGTGTCAATAGTGACGAGCAGTGGGCACGTCAAGAGGGGCTCCACTGTCTCATTACCCCCGTCAAGTTCAACCGGTACAAACAGGTGAGTTTTTGCAATTAAATTGAGAAAAACATTGACTTTTTAACAATTATACGATTAATATATTGCATCGAGTCTTCGTGTCTATGGTCCAAGTCTCGCACGCTGCCGACGCACGGCCAGAAGGAAGCTCGGAGTTTTAAACATAAAGAAAAACTGAATAAAAAATTCAATCGTTTTTTTCACGTTAAAAAAAATTCATCGACTTTGACAAGTTCACGAAAAAATTAATTGTTTTTTCGTTGTGAAGTCAATTTGTGCTGAATATTGTCAAAATCTCAGGGAAATAAGGAAATAATGAATATGAAAATGAGAATTTTCCATCGAAATTCTTTCATTTTCAATAGATTTCAAGATTTTGAGAATTTTTGAAGAATTGACTCGTATTCCCGCCCTTTTGCAACTGAATTTCAGTGAGGGAATTCATTTATCAATCACTCCGAGGCTCAGGCTGGCTCAGGAGCTTTTACCAACATTAATTTTTACCAATTTTTGCAAGATGAAATTAATAGAGCGGCAGATATTTACATAATTATTTATTAATTTATTAATCGTCCTTGTGTAGTTGCGTGTAGCCAGGTCTATGGTGCTTTTGAAATATCGCGTTACTCAGACAATTCAATTACATCATTACTCTCGTTATTTTTGGCTGGATATATTCACATGAGTTCAGACTAGAGCTACACTAATTAAAAAATATGGGATTATGGTGCAGGAAGGGAAAATGTGGAATAGGGAGCTTGCATGGAGCTGTTTTTTTCATTCTCCTATATGTGCATTCAGGTGAATATCAAAATATAAAGAAGTATTGGGGCATATGTTCGACATAATTTAGAATAATTGATTAAAAATCTTGAAAAATTGCACTTTTTGAAGAAAATCTGTTCTATTGGGGTTTTAATCACAAAATTAAATAACAAAATCAAGAAAACCTCATGCAAGTTCCATATCGAGTGCAATTGAATGAACGAAAATGACCGAATGGGGTAAAATCATTCAAAACGAAACGAAAGAAAAATAAAATGCGTCAAGTTACGCTAATGCAGTGTGTGCTTTCTCCTTCCTCCGTGCATTCCCTCCCGATTGCCAACTGTATTCGATATCAACGGTAAAAGGGAAATTAGCAACAAGAAAACGGTGACAAACTACAGCCCTTGGCGGCGTGTCGCCACAAAGCTCGGAGTCAAGTAAGTCGTCCCAAAATAATAATCACAAAATTGTGTCTATTCTCGTTATTATTATTTTTTTCTACTGTCGATACATAGGTTCTTATCCATCACGTGTAATCAGTTATTACTGTTGATTCTAACTGTGTTCTGAGATGATATTTCAATGAATCTACTCAACTCGTCGTGGAATTGGTGTTGCTAGTTGTTTATTTGTTTTCCATTATTTTTTGTTGTAACAGGGAACTGATGGGAATTATTGTGAATTAAATGGTGAAGTGATGAGACAGAATCTGTCAACTTCACGCGAAGATCAATTTTTGGAAAATATTTCTGAGGTTTTCTGCAAAACTGATCTTTAGGTGAAATTAACTCATCGCAACAGAATTAAAAAATATTACAAGCCCTCAATTCTTCTCATTTCTTCCAACAAAATGTTCACTCTGTCATCCGCACAACATCGTCAGGATGGAGACCGATCTGAATTGGCACTTGATGTTTATATTGAGCGATTTAAACGATAGAAATGATATAAAATATGTCCTGCCCTGCCTGAGCTTGAGAACCACCTGCTTGTTTCGTTAATTTGTTGCAATTTCACTATTATTATTTTTATTATTCGTTCACTACTTTACGTACTAGTCGAACTGTCCGTTCAATACTCTAGTGAAAGGGTGATTGAGCCTCTGAGGACGACAACTGCTTTGCTTTGCTTAATTCGTGTATTTTTCCTCAATTTTGTGTTGCACTTTTCGATAAAATTTGGGAATCTCCCAGTGATATGTTTAAGTGGTACCGTGTGCCGACACTAATGGGACGTATGTGTGAACGATTGAAGTGATTTTATGATTGACTGTGGCGGTCAAGTGGAGCTTGACTGTTAATGAAAAGACATTGGTGAGGAAAGACTCACGTGGATGAATGCTTTTTAGGAAGGGAGGCACCAAGTTTATTAGTTTTTAGGAAATTAATCAGGTTTTCTCGAGGTGAGGAGAGGATATTCACGCTGAGAGTTTTTTTTTTACAGCCAATCGATCAGCGAGGAGAAGGATGGCGAAGGACAACGTGATATTGTCAGGTAATTTGATTTTTCGTGTTGTAAACATTTCATTAATGTTTGAAAGCACTCGGGGGGAAGGCAAATTCGATAATGCATGTGACCTTTTCATGAATTTTCGGGGGAAAATTGGTGATTCGATAGGGAAATTTCCTCTTGTAGTATTTCATCGTAGACTTTGAAATTATTGGCTGAAATATTTGATACACTTCTTGGATATTTTTATCACATGGTAGCGGTACACTGGAATTTCAAGGAATTTCGTAATTGAAAATTCAGAATTTCAGGGAAGAATGAATGGAAACTGCAAATTTCAGTTCAATTGTCTCACAGAAATAATTGGGTAATGCAATTCAGTAGTGAAGCGGTAAAAGGGTTCAAGTTTTTGAGGAATATCTCTGAATTTAGGGAAAATAACGGAATCCATGTCTTTTCAACTGCTCAGATTTAAATACACGCCAAAAGGATTAAATTATTATTAATTATTGTCGTTAATTGAAATGTCAACAATTCAAACAAAATATTAAAGCACGAAAAATCCTTTAAAAAACAACTATTAGTCCTAAATTATTGATCTCTCATAATTGTTAATATAAAAACAAATTGAATCTTTGTACGATATTAATCATTAATGTCTTGGTTCAGTGGTTAAATTGAGTTGCATTACGTTGTCTGTTGAAAATCAAAGAATAGTAAAAAATGAAAATTGAAAAAATTTCGGCTAATTCCTAAAAATATAGTAATTTCGAAAAGACGCCCCCAAATAACGAAATTTTCATAATGACCTTTTTTGTCCCCTCAATTCGCTCAACAAAAAAGTCTGAACCAGAATTTTGCTGCCCCCTTTAGATTCCGAGATATTCATCGAAAGCTGGCCAATAATGAAAGTCAACTTGAAGCACTTTTCCGCTTCTGAATTTTCATCCCAACAGGATTTAGCGAAATGCTTCAGCTCATCAATCCCCCGAAAATGGCCACTCACCTCCCCCCAAAATTGGAATTATCTCCAGGCCCCTGAAACCGCCAAATGACGCACCCCCACAATTATCTTCCAGCGGCTGGGAGGAATTTGACTTCGGTGACGACGTTCACCAACTGTCAGTCGGTGACATCGAGGGCCTAGACCCCGAGCTCGGTCTCGGCAGTGACGAGCCCGACTCCTGGAGTGCGGCAATCGGTCGCAGTGACGCCCTGCGCCTGGTAAACGGCAATGACCGCGAAGTAAAACGCCAAGAGCACATCTACGAGTTCGTCCTGACCGAGAAGCACCACTGCCTGGTGCTCCTCGCGATGGAGCGAATATTCGCCGAGGGCCTCCGCCGTTACTTTCGTTTAACCCCACCCGACATTGAGCGCATGTTTCCGCGTCTCCGCGATCTCATCGACATTCACTTGAAATTTCTCCTCAAACTCCGCAAACGCCAGCGAGCAAATCTCGTTGTCCCCACCATCTCCGACATTTTGGTCGAGCAATTTTCTTACGAAACCGCGGCCCGCATGAAGAGCGCGTACGGTGAATTCTGCAGTCGTCACCGGGACGCTGTCGATTTCTACAAATACTACCTTCGAAACGACCCGCGCTTCTCCCGCTTCGTCCGCCAATGCCAGACGAATCCCCTCCTCAAAAAGAAGGGAATCCCCGAGTGCATTCTCTTCGTGACCCAACGCCTGACAAAGTACCCCCTCCTGGTGGAGCCACTGATCAAAACCTCCACGACAAACGACGAGAAAGACGACCTGCGCAAGGCCCTCGGCCTCGTCAAGGAGATCCTCGCCGACGTGGACGCCTGCGTCGCCAACAAAGAGCGCGAAGACCGAAAACTCGAGATCTACAATCGAATAGACGCCAAGTCCTTCGCCACCCACCGCGGCACCAAGTTCAAAAAGTCCGATCTAATGGCGTCAAATCGCGTCCTGAAGTTCGAGGGAAATGCCTACCTGATGCAGGGCCGCGCCAAGACAGTGCCTGTTGTCGTCGTTGTTCTGTCCGACATTCTGTTCTTCCTCGCGGAGACGCGCGACCAGAAGTACGCGTTCTTTGTACCTGAGAATAAAGCGGGCGTTGTGTCCCTGCAGAAGCTCTTGGTGCGTGAGAAAGCGGGTCAGGAGTCGCGTGGTATCTACCTGATCAGCAGCAATCCCAAAGTCCCGGAGATGTTTGAACTGAAGGTCCAGAAGCCGAAGGACAGGCAGATCTGGATCCAGTCGATCTGGGCGGCGGTGGAGTCTTGCCCACCGGAGAACGACTGCGAGGGCGACGGCTTCGACAGGGGAATGGGAATATCCAGTGATATATCGCGCTCGGGGAGTTCTGCCTCGTCAATGCTGACGGTTGACGAGCGCCAGAAAATCGCCAAGGCCAAGGAGACCCACATCCTGGGAATCGTCGGTGAACTCAGGAAAAAGGACACTGAGCAGGCCCTCCTCCTCGAGGAGAAGCTGGCGCTGCAGATGCGGCTGCTGTATGCAGCCAGTGTCTGCAGCGAGAACGACGACAACGAGAGCCGAGGGGACAAGGTGGAGAGGAGTGAGAAGGACGTTGATTACACGAGACTAGTGCGAAACGAGGGAACTGATTCAGCCCAACTGTGGCAGGAGGTTGTGGTGGCTGTGCAGGAGGTGACGAGACTGGCGAGTTCACTGTCCTTCAGTGCTGGGGGTGGATCGCTGTCCAGAAGTCTGAGTTCAGCTGGGGAGCGTCACAGCGAGGCCTACGTACCCCCGGCCCTGGCGGTTCCCAGGAGAGCGGAGACCTTCGCAGGGTTCGATCATAATAAGGAGAGGTACCCCTGGAGGGACTCGGCAGCGCTGCACTCGGTGATTCCTCCACCAAAGCCCTGCGATCTGCTGAAAGCGAGGGACAAAGCTGAGAGAACTGACGAGGAGGGCACGGAGATCAACAAGGATCAACAGCTAGCGGCGATAAGACTCTCCCATTACGTGTACACACTTCTATGCATAATAACCAATCAGATGACAACGATTGACAGCCTCCAAGCGCAGTTGAACGCCTCTAAGGACTGGTCTGGCTCATCAGGAATGGGAAAATCCACGAATCAGAAGGTGAACTCCAATCGTCAGCTGGAGGAGCTGCGCAATCTTCAGGATCAGTTGAGTCGGGAGAAGGCTGCGTTCAGGGCGATGACGCAGCAGGAGAAAATGCAGATGCAGGAGGAGAGGAATGAGTTGTCGAGGTTGAGGGAGCAGTTGGCGGCCGAGCAGAGGGATGTCACTCAGCAGAGGGATCAGTTGTACCGGAGGCTGGAGGCTTTGGAGAGACAGGGGGTCTCTCTGGTCGCTCCGTCCACCGCTAATCCTTCAGCTGCTGGCCATGGCCATGGCTCGCAGGGGGGTGACACTCTCCTCCAGAGGAAGTCCTTGCCAGATGCCAAGAGGATACCCCTGAATCTCATCAGTGCTACTAATCAGCAGAAAGCTCCAAGCAGTCTTCCTCCGGTTAAACAACAGCTTCCCCTCAAACTCGCCAGTGGTAGCAACAACAACAGCACGAGGCACAGCACAGGCACCAACAACAGCCCCGACAGGCACTCCAGGACTTCAAGCAGCCCTGCCACTGTCAATCCCTCCACGTACTCCTCACCGGAGCTTGGGAATCATAATAATGGAAATACTTGTCAGCTTAATCGATCATTGAGAATTAACAAGTCACCTCCTGAGTCGTTTCATCATCTACATCACTCGCAATCGCACTCCCATCCCCATTCTCATCATCAGGGACATCAGCGGGCGGAGGTATCAGCGCAGGCTCAACAGAGGGCCGAGCCACAACCGCCCCTCGAGGAGGAGGTCATCTTCTTCTGACGACTCTTTCGCTTTGGCCGAAAACCCACGCGTCCACCTAGAGCTGTTGACACTCCGACGTCGTCGGGCACTCCTGTCACCACTCCAACGCCATCCAGGAGTCAGTCGAAGGACTCGCAGAGCAGGAGTCGAGTCAAGTCGTTTTGACTTTCAGATTAGTGATGCTGGGGGAGGTATTTACGAAACCGAATTCAATAGAGTATTTCAATCGAGTATTAGGAGGCCATTTCAACGTGGCTGGCAGTAAATTAGTGCTCATCTTGTTGCTTACTCCGTTAATATTGTTGATGAAAATGATGAAATCGACTGAAAGTTCTATTATATTAACATTTTCACGTATCGCATTCACGTCAATATCTACGTACGTATGTGTATTCATTATCGGGGAGGTTTTCTTCAGAGGGCGGTTGGGAGTCGAGAGGAATCAGGAATCGGTCGGATAGATTTTTTTTAGAGGGACAGGATAGCCATTCCAATATTTTAAATTTCGGGGAAGTCCACGAAACCTAACCAACATGGGGGCGCGTCCGTCTGACCAATCGGAATGGAGCAGATAGAATTGGCGGGAAAAGGTATATTTTCGAGAGTGACAGGACAGCCATTTAAATATTTTAAATTTCGGGGAAGTCCACGAAATATAACCAACTTGGGGGCGCGTCCGTCTGACCAATCGGAATGGAGGAGATAGAATTGGCGGGAAAATCTTTCAACCGCTCTCACAAATTTCTGTCTGGACATTGGTGAAGTGGGAAGACAGGACAGATCCTCAATCTCAGAGATTGTGAATTTTTCGGTGGGAGCTAGAGGTTTTCTTCAGGACAGTCTTGCCATCGCCTTTGGATGCCAATAAATTTTCCTGTTCTATCGAATCACTACTAGATTACACAGCTCCCGGAGCGAAGTCGACGGGAAATTGTATGTATGTGCTTTTTCATTATTCGAGGACATCCAGATGTCCTCAGGGATGATTGTATAACCATTTTTGTATATAATGATGCAGTGTGCATTAATTTCTGGTGATTAGGATTTTTTTTTGGGGAAAACACGATTTCGTAGGGAAGTTGTGAAAAGGACGAATCAATTCAATTTCTTATCACGAGAAATTGAGAATTGTCTCCTGTTTTGCCACTTCACTACTGAACTATTTAATTATTTGATTAATCAAGGGTATGAGGACGCTCATGGGTGATTATTTTTCGAAAATAAGAGACAGTATTAATGCAATGCACACTGCTTATAATATAAGTGAGGCACTCTTGATTCTACGATAAATGCCCACCTGAGGTGACTATTTTTTAGTTTCCTTAATTTTAATTAATGATAAAACGATGCATTTAATGGAAAGACTTAATATTATTGACAATCGAATCTAATCCGGAAATTAAAAGTTTTATGATATCTCAATTTTAACGAGTGTCTCACGTTTTACGTAATCAATCAGTATCGACAGACTTTTCGTAAATGAATTCAACGCATATTGTAGTTGTGCGGTGAAAAATACTAGCTGACTTTTCATTACTGGTACTTTAATCCAGAAAAGCATAGGGAGAGCATTCATTAGATTGATGAGGAGTCTGATAATGGCAATGATCGTGCCTCGAATTATCTTTTAGTTCGTGCATTTTTATTGAGTTTAAGGCAAGTTTGAACATTCCTTTTGCATTAATTTTCGTATAATTCCAACATTTATTTGGGAATTCCCTGGAAAATGATGAAAGGCTGGATTATCCACTGCCATTGTTGTTATTTAACTTTTTTTTTTCAACTTGACACACAGAAATTGTACGATAAATTTGTTGAAATAATTGTTTTTTTTATAAACGAAAATTATGAAATTTCTAGGGCTGAGTGGGGGGATGAGTTCGGTGGTTGCAGAGTTGCTTGCCCTTTTCGAAGCTTTTGTTTTGATTCAGAAAGAAGGTCCTCACAAAAATCAATGATTGAACTCATCTCTCAATAGGGAGCTTGCATGGAGTTCTGTTTTCCCTAATTTCAATATTTACCCATTCTACATAATCCGTAGATAGCTAAACGGAAATAATTATGGAGAAATATTGCCTAGGTATTTTATAATAATTCAGTAGCCAAGTGGTGAAATGGCTCAAGTCAACTTTGACTATTGGACAGTTTTCAATGGATATCTTGGAATCTGAGGGAGATAGCAAAATTTTTGTTATAACCTTTTTTGTAGAGCTGATTAAGAGCTACAACAAATGTAATCACGAAAATTTCGCTATCTCCCTTAGATTCGGAAATATTCCGCAAAAACTCAGCTGGGCGATGAGTTGACTTAAACAGTGATTAATAATAATTACTATTAATTATTATCAATAATTAAATTAATTATTATTATTAATAATGATTAATTAACGAGCAATTCTTCGAAAGTTTATAAATCGAAGCTTAATTTTTTTCCGCCGAAACTTGAGATTAAAAAATTCAAAAAAATTGATGCAAGTTCCCTATTTCACTTGATAAAAAAAATCTCTATCTCCTTGACATTGTCATTGAAATAATTTCGTGATACGTTGATCTACGTGCCAGTGTGCAATATCAATAAAAAGATGATTTAAAACCGCGTGAGGCGAGAAGGCCAACTAAGTAATGAAGTGAAACGAGTTGAATTCAATTGAAGTAAAATGAAAGAGGGGAAAATAAATTATTGCAAGAACACTTTATCCGCAAATCAATCGTGGCGACAATAGAATATACCGTTATACAGTAATCAATCGGTTTATAAAGAACCCTAATATATCGTGATATGGTGATCACTGGAAGAATGAAAATCAGGAGCGAAGTGGTGAACCTCAAGTCAAATTACGTTATTTGCAATTCTTCATTCATCTGGGGAACGAGTGTTTTCGGAAGAGAAAACATTGCGGAAAATATTTTTCAAAGAGAATTAAACAAATCTTGAATTTATTCATTTTAACATTAAATAAATAATAATTATTATTATTTAATAAATAATTTTAATTGAATAAATTCAATTAAATAAATCTTGAATAAATTATCTCGAATTATTTATCAAAGAAATCTTAAAATGAATAAATTCAAGATTTATTTAATGAATAAAAAACTTGAATTAATTTATTCATTTTAAAATTTATTTAATAAGTTGAATAAATCCCGAAATTTTGTGCTCAAGGCACTTGTTCCTCAGATAATTCAACATTTATAAGTAATTTTTTTCTCGGTTTTTCTACTTTACTTCTGCAATGAAAAAAAAAAGAAAAAAATATAAACATAAACCTCGTTGTTAACTCGCATTGTTGTGTGCACGTGAAGACATCCAAGTTCGTTAATAAATAATGATAAATAACTGCATTTAATGATTACTAATTTGTAAGTTTCGGAAGTAAGAAGTAATACTGAATAATTCAGGTAGAATGGGGCGAGTTATTTGGAGGCTAGAAAATCGTCCTTATAAATTGTAAAATAATTCATGATAATTCATAATGAGAGATGAATCATTCCAGTTTAGAATTAGCTCAAGGCTAATCTCTCTTGCGCTCATTGAGGACTTCGAATGAATTTCCATATGCCGCTTTATTATTTACTATTCTGTAAATCTTAGACTTAAACATACTGTGTTATGTCACGCTTCAGTGATGAAATGACGTTTGATATGTCGTCCTTTTATTCTACTATTGTTATGGGGAGAAAATGAGGTGAGGAAAATTGGAGGGGAAGTGGTGAAGAGTAAACGACGAAACAAATTCTCAAATCTGTTGATTGTCCACTTATCTCAGTGAAATTAATGCTTCCAGAAAGAAATATGAAACAAAAATAATTTTACAAATTCTCAAATTTATCTAATTGTCCGTTTGTTCGAACAACTATTCGTTTCAGAGAAAATGTCAGACGTTTTACATTTCACCACTTCACTCCGAAAATATATTATATATAAAGAAGAAAAAAATTCCTGAAATTCGACAAGAACTGTCGAAAACTGTTGACTTGATATCGAGTTCTATCGGCCTACCCAGCTCTGTTCAACTCCTCATTGTAATATCCTCTCGACTGTACTTCCTTGAAACAATCGCCACACTTCTCTGGGAACGACAAATGACAGATAATAATAATGTAAAAAGTGAATAATAGAGATGATCATTGAAAGATTAATTAGAATGGAGTTATATGAATGGATATTTCACGAATCAAGTATTTTTGTACGTTTACCTGTACTTTTCAAAAAAAAAATGTAACGGCGGAGACAAAAAGTAATAGCTGATACTTTAATCTATTGTTATTGTGATAACGGAGAAGTCGATAATCATCTGCGTTAATTTCATATCTTAATATTGAAATAATTATTGAAAGTGTCGGTAGTGGAGGGGTAACAGAATGTGAATTCCCCCTAACAATCAGTTTTTAAAAAACATTTCTTTTAAATTTTGAGATATTTATCAAAAACCCCTTGACTGCCGACCAATCCTCAATTTTTAATCCTCGCCCCCTCCCCCGCCTTTAATTACTTGTTTATTCTGCATGTTCCAATCTCAATTAATTTAAAAAAACAGACTGTACGTTTTTTTCTACGATTAATTTAACTATCCTAATTTGTTCTCCTCTTCAAAGACTTGTTGAATAATTCCCAGATCCAATCATCGAGAATTATCAATTGATTAAGTGTAATACCGATTGTTTCGCGATGCTGAGTGTTGGTGAACTTTTCCTCTTCCACTTTTTATACATAAAAGGAAAATAATGAAAAAAAAATATCATAGTAATCCAATGATATACAATTGAACCTGCGCCGACGATGCAGTTTTATAATATTTATTCCTGTTGAATCGTGTATAATGTTAAATCTAAACAAAAAAAAACTAATGCAAAATCATTCGTCGAGGTGATGATGGAAATGTGACAGATCATGAACGAAAAACCACGGCGATTTAATCGTAACAACTGTTCGAAACATTGAGAGTAATGTTTAAATTGAATATGAATAAATAAAAAAGAAAATCTGTAATCTCGAGTGCCGTTTACAGCTGACGGTTGCGCTATATTTTCTAATGGACTTACTACTTTATCTTATATTTCTTGTGAACCATTCGATGGATGGAGGATTTACAAAAAATACCTAAATGACACTACTTGAGGACATTCTATGTTTTTTATCATTATATTGTATCATCCACTGATTCATCGAAGAATAATTAGCTGCCTGATGACAAAAAAAGATAATATTTATTATTAATGTACATAAGACAACGGAAAAATGATGTTATTGTAATAAAATGGAATCAAGAGGGTAATATACGATTAATTAAATCTGCACATGAGTTTTTCATCACCCAATTATTTTATTTCATCTTCAATCATGATTTATTCATTACAAATTTAATTAGAAAAATAGGAAATATTGTACATTATTTGGGTTCGCCTTGGGGCAACAGTTCAACAATTTTCAATCATTTTCGATTTAGTATGGCTTCGTTCGATGCTTGTCTCGAGCACTGGACTTGCCATTGGATTTCACGAGGGATTTTCGGTCACTGTTTCCCTGGAGCAAATTCGCTTCATTCTCCTTCCAGAGGTTTATTATGCCCCCCTCGCCTCCAGTTATCAAGCAACCACTCTGTTTGTCGCAAAATTAATTAGTTATTCAACTCGATGAATTACTGAAAATTCATTTTACTTCGATTTAATTTTACCTTCGCATGATACCAGCTGTCTCTCACCAGTTGTTTATTCCCAGTGAAATCAGAACACCATTTCATGCCTTCAGAAGTGATGGTCAGTCCATGCAAATGCTCCCTGTGGATTGTTTATTCATAATTTTATTTCCAGTAACAACTCTATGAGTAGAGTTTTCATATGAAAATGAGGAAGGATACACTGAGAGAAAAACAAACACGTTGTCAAACAAGTCTTGTTTGGGCCAACAAAATCGCTAGTTGAAAATTGCCAAAAAATAATTTGTTTGGTTCGAATTTGAAAGGCTCAAACATGAATTATTGTTCTGCTTTCGACAGCAACGAAATATTTGGCTCAAGAGGTGGATAACTAAGATTTTTCAGCAGCAAAATACATATGGGAGTATCGAATAACGAAGGAGTAGTGCTAGAAAAGACATTTCTTGCGTCTACAGAGAACTCAATTTTTTTTGAACTACTAAATTTATTTTTGCGACAAAAATTTTTCATTCCGGCTCACTCTCGGCATGTTTGGCACAAAAAAATCCTTTTTTGATAATTTTCAAAAAACTATTTTCTTGGCACGAGTAAGACTTGCTTGAGAACTTTGTGGTTTTTCTCTCAGTGTAGTCTTTCAACGAATTCTTTTCAATCGGGGAAAATTGCTGACTGACCCTTTTATCGTGGAGCCTGTGAGTAGAAAGGGATCTCCAGAGCTGCTGCTCCTGTGCATCCTCACGAGGTAACAGCTGTCCTGATCCTCCTGCTGTTGCAAGAGTAGAACAAATATAAATATCAAAATGAATTAAAAATCATGGTTTAGGAGGTCTGGGGGGATATCTACCAGGAAATTAGCTGCTATGCTGGCTCGATCGTATTTTCCATAGGGTGTGGCGTCCTCACACTCCCAGAGCTGGAGACAATGAGTGTGGGTCGTGCACCAGATGTGGTCGTCTTCCAGCCAGCCTAGTCTATCCTTTTTCATTTGAAAATGAATTAATTAATTCAATTAATTAAATTAATGAAATGAATTGAAAGAATGAAATGAATGAAATTAATGAAATAAACGAAATGAATGAAATTAATTAAATTAATTAAATAAATGAAATGAATGAAATTAATTAATTAAGCTCCTCATTATTACCACTGACGACTCAGTGTTGAGTGAATAATTGAGTGCAGAGTCCTCTGATGACTGGGTGAGATCGAAGACATTGATCAGTCCATCAGTGCTGCCAGAAGCTAGGACATCGGCCTTGGTGGAGTGAAATGCCAACGACGTGACGTCGTCCATGTGGGACTCCCAGTACCCCCCGAGGAGGTCGTTCTTCCTGCTGTCTGATCTCGAGTTGTTGGGACTGTTGAACCTGATGTCCCAGAAGAGGATGAAGGCATCCCCACCGACGTGCTCAGTACCAGCTGCTATTAATTTGTCGTCGGAGCTTATGTCGAAGCTCGCTAGGGGCTTGAGTTTACTGTCCACTGATCCATCTAGGCACATGTGGGAGCTATTTCGTTAATAATCATCGATAATTTATTGACATTTGCATTTTTTTTCGTTGCATTACAGAATTGAGACTCTATGGGAAATAATCAAACGTTAATTCTGCTATTTCCTTCAAAATTAGAGATATTTATGGAAAATTAGATCTAGAATTCGTTAGTTCTATTTCTAGTTTTTTAGAAATATCTCGAATTCTGACGGGGATGTCAAAATTCTCGAGAGGACCTTTTTTGTCGAGTGTGCGTCGTACACCAGATGTAGTCGTCTTCCAGCCAACCTAGTCTATCCTTTTTCATTTAAAAATGAATAAATTAATTCAAATAATTAAATTAATGTAATTAATTTGATTGATTTAATTTATTTAATTAATTAAAAGCTCTTTGTTTTGATTGATTTAATTCATTTAATTAATTAATGAAATGAGCTAAACCAATCAAGTTAATTACATTCATTAAATTAATTAATTAATGAATTAAATTGAAATAGGTCTTTGTGTGAGCTATTTCCTTAATAACTATAATCAATAATAATTTATTCAAATTTGCATTTTTTGTTGCATTACAGATCTGAGACTATAAGAATTAGTCAAATATTAATTCTGCTATTTGCTTCCAAATTAGAGATATTTATGGAAAATTAGATCTAGAATTCGTCAATTCGATTTCTAGTTTTTTCGAAATATCTCGAATTCTGACGGAGATATCAAAATTCCTGTGAGGACCTTTTTTGTGGAGAAAATTGAGAGCTACAAAAAAGGTTTTCACAAAAAGTTTGCTATCAGCCTTACCCTCCGAGATATTCGCAAAAAACAAAAATCGTCAATTCAAAAAAAATAGTGAAAACGCAATTTTCACCATTTTCATCATGCAAAATCATCACCAGGGCAGTAATCATCAATTACCTCTCATCTCAGCCACAACTTTGCCCTTGGCCCTCAGGTCGCAGGCTGTTATGCTCCCGTCCCTCGTGGCAGTGTACAGAATATTCTTAGAACTAGGGCTAAACTTGATTCCAACAATGGGTGATGTATTGTTTTTCAACGACATCATCTTACTCAATCCCTCGTTCACACTGTAAACAACGCACGAGTAGTCTGACATACCTGCGCATAACCTGAACTCCGGCTCGCTGGAACGGAAAAAAGTCATCCCGAGGGTTTAAAAAACCTGGAGAAAGTGCTTTCAGTGGTTCTGACGGGGGGAAAACTCACTGCTGAGTGCCGCAGAGTGCGAGAACGTAATTGTCGTCCCCTGGAACGGAGTCCTCCATCGCCACGATCATTTCACACCGGTTCGTATGGTTTTTATCGCTATCACTCGTGTTGTGGGACTCACTGTCTCCATTTCTCTTTCTCATGGAGTCCACGATTCTCGGCATTTCGAGTGCTAATTGATAGTGAGGCGCGAGGTGTTTGGGAATTTGATTTATGGTGAGTGTCGATGAATCCCATGTGCTCGTGTTGTGATTTTCTAACAATATGACAGTATTTGGAGGTTATGGAGGGGAAAAGAGCCCGCGAAATTTGACCACCTCGCATTCGTGCCCTTCGGCTTCCGGAGAATCTCAGGGAGAAAAAAATATTCACTCAACTTCAGGTGAAAACTGCACTTTGGCTGTTTGAGGTGGCTGTTGAGGTGGATAATTGCATTTTTTTATAAATGAGGACGGCTATTGTTGCTAATAAATTGGCAGATTGCTTCAGAATGGGTTCACTTTTTTAAATTTTTATTTCACTGTTCTCTTCTTCTATTTTTTCACGTCACGAGATGGAATTACTGTAATTGATTTTATATGATTCATCACGTTATTATTGTAAGTTGATTA
This sequence comes from Diachasma alloeum, assembly GCF_001412515.2. Taxonomy (NCBI): domain Eukaryota; kingdom Metazoa; phylum Arthropoda; class Insecta; order Hymenoptera; family Braconidae; genus Diachasma; species Diachasma alloeum. Next base: position 93,665 of record NW_021680986.1, read on the forward strand.
AAAATCAATATGTTATTAAACTTATACAAATTTCTGTAGTAATACTAAGGAGAAATTCGTGGGAAATGACGAAAACTTCTTTCGAAAATCCATGAATTTTTTTTATTGAAAAGGGATGGAGATTTCCATCGAGAATCAGTCGGAGATACGTCGAAATCCAGAAAAACTTCAATTGAGGATCAACACGTGTTCTGTTGGAAATGATGTTGGTATCGAAGAAAACGATGGAAAACCGTGAATATCTCGGATACTAAATACGATCAAGTCGGTTCCTTTTGTACAGACATAAATATAAATACCATTTACTCAAAGATATAACTCTTTGTGGACATAATTTTTGACTTTGGCGTTTTATCGGTGTTGTCTTGTGAAAAATTTCAATGGATCTCATGATCGAACTCTCGAAAAAGCTACATATAATTGTCCGTGATTGAAAAAATCTCTCTGTAGGTCTACAGCAGCATTACCAACATCAATATCATCAACATCATCAACCCCATGCATGCGATTTCTCGTTCAGACATTCAGGAATAAACGTGTGACATCTCCTGTTTTCATGCCAAAATCGAATTTTGTAAAAATATCAATTTCTTCGAAACTTTATGAATAATTTACTTTCAACTTGGCGTCAATGAATGGAGCTTATTGACGTGTACATTCGTAAAAAAATTGTATTGCGTCCATTCGGAAGCAATACACTTTAACAATTCGTTTAATCTCTCCTCGCGAATTATCCAATAGAATTGGAAGAAATAATGTTCTCTGTATGATGATAAAATTGTTATCGCTGTTTTCGAAGTTATCGGGGGCATGAATTAAGAAGATTTCTGCGTCGCCGTAACATCTGGGATAAGAGAGAAAATAAACATGTGAGCAGATTGCCTCAAAGCCAGTTGTGGATTATCTTTGGGAGCATGGCCTCCTCTCAGTGATTTCAATAATATTTCGTAGATTTGAGCACTTGCACTGTTGGCGAGTCGATTCACCGGGTGTGAAAATTGGAGTAAAGCCGGTTTTAGCGTCTGGTCTCGGGTAAATTGATACATCATCTAATATTTCAGAGTGGTGGAGTGAGTGGCCTCAAAGGGCATTCACTTGTTTGCGCACAGTATTGCAGGCTTACTGGCGAGATTCTAGTCTTCGGGTCCAGTATAACATAGTGGTGGGGGAATAAGAAGCGAAGGCGACAATCTCTCCCGGAGGGTCACTCTGTGGAGTGACAGTGGAGTATCGCAGATTGTTGAGAGTTGAATTCACTTTAAAAATTCAATTTTGAAGGATAATATTGTGGGAAGACATGGGAAAACCTCAGGAGGAAGGCGAGGAGGAACAGGGCCTGAGGGAACACCTGGGAGGTGATCAGCTATCGGAAGTCAGAGAATCTAATACGCTGGTTTTTTACGTTAATGGGAGGGAGGTAATTATGGTGCTGCTAGAGTGACCCACATCTGTCAGTAGAATGATATAGCTAAATGGAATGAGAATCTCTTATTTTTAGATAATCGACAACGACGTCGATCCAGAATGGACTCTCCTGTACTATCTGCGGAATAAATTGAATCTAATCGGAACAAAACTGGGGTGCGCGGAGGGCGGTTGCGGGGCGTGTACCGTGATGCTTTCGAAATTCGATCGTCAAAGACGAAAAATCCTGCACCTAGCGATCAACGCCTGCCTGGCGCCCGTCTGCAGTGTCCACGGTACATCGATAACAACTGTGGAAGGTATAGGCAGTACCAGAACTACCCTCCATCCCATTCAGGAGCGCCTGGCCAAGGCCCATGGTTCCCAATGTGGCTTCTGCACCCCGGGAATAATAATGTCAATGTACGCCCTGCTGAGATCAAAGCCCAAACCCTCGATGCACGACCTGGAACTGACGTTCCAGGGGAATCTCTGCAGGTGCACGGGATACCGTCCAATTATCGAGGGCCTGAGGACCTTCACTGAAGAGTGGGAGCAGTCTCAAATTGCTCAGCGCACATCTCACTCCACCGGCTCCGAGATGAGGCCCTGTGCAATGGGTGAGGCCTGTTGCAAACGCGCGTTCACATCGGAACCAACAGAAGTCTTCAATACCAAGGAATTCCGTCCGTACGATCCCACCCAGGAGATCATTTTCCCACCGCAATTAAAACTCTCCGATGTACTTGACAAAGAGTATTTGATAATCAGAGGGAAAGAAGTTACTTGGTATCGTCCGACGACTTTACGACAACTCCTAGTCCTCAAAAATCAGTTCCCCAACGCCAAGATCATTGTAGGTAACACAGAAGTTGGTGTGGAAGTTAAATTCAAGCACTCCAAGTACCCAATTCTAATTCAGACCAGGCAAATCCCTCAACTCGGAGATATCAACATCCACGATTCTCTGACGATCGGTGCGAGTGTTGCTCTGATGGAGTTGGAGGAATGCCTTACCGATCTCATCACCACAACTCCAGAATACAAAACAAGAATATTCAGAGGAATAATCGAAATGCTCCACTGGTTCGCAGGGAAGCAAGTTCGAAACGTTGCAGCAATCGGGGGAAACGTAATGACAGGAAGTCCAATTTCAGACTTGGTACCAATACTGATGGCTTCTGGAACGAAATTGAACCTCTGCAGTCTCAAAAACGGTCACAGGCAAGTTCCTATGGACCAGAATTTCTTCACTGGATACAGACGAAACATCGTCAGGCCCGAGGAGATCCTTCTATCTTTAGAAATCCCATTCACCCAAGAATCCCAGTACTTTGTTGCCTACAAACAGGCGAAGAGGAGGGACGACGACATCGCCATTGTCAACATGGCATTAAACGTGATTTTTAAGAGTGAAACCGATGAAATCACTGAAGCCCACTTGGCATACGGTGGAATGGCCCCAACGACGAGGCTCGCAGTGAAAACCTGTGAGCAAATGTTGGGAAAACGATGGAACTCAGATATGCTGGAATCGACCTACCGATCATTAATCGAGGAATTCCCATTGGAAGACTCTGCACCCGGAGGAATGATCCTCTACCGAAGGTCCCTGACGCTCAGTCTCTTCTTCAAGGGGTTCATTCACATTACAAAGCAGTTACAGCGCGATGTCCCTGGACTTGCGCCAATCCCGAAGGAATTATCCTCAGTGGATGGAACATATCGTTGCAAATCCTTCAAAAGTTCGCAGTACTACCAGATTGCCCCTGACCGCTCAGACCCGAAGGATTTGATCGGACGACCGATCGTCCACACCAGTGCCTTCAAGCAAACCACTGGAGAAGCATTGTACTGCGACGACATTCCGAGGATCGACGGAGAGCTATACTTGGCTCTAGTTCTGTCCACAAGGCCCCACGCAAAAATCGTCCGCGTTGACGCCTCCAAAGCTCTGGCACTCGAGGGCGTCATTAGATTCTTCTGCGCTGAAAATATTCCGGAAGACAGAAAATGGGTTGGACCCATTGTGAAGGACGAAGAGGTACCCGCATGGAAAAATTTATATTTTGAATAATATATTTAAAAATATCATAAATTGGCCCAATTTATATATTCTTCATAAATTTGGAAAATTAATTAATTAAAAAAAAATCGAAAAATTCTAAGACAATGAAAATTCAGAGAGAAAAAAAATTCCGCACCGTCCAGCCGGGATTCGAGACCCGGGCGAGCGGAAAAAAAACCGGCATTGAAAAAAAAAAATTAAAATTAATTAATTATGAAGAATATATAAAAAAATTAATTAATTGATTAATTTTTTATACATTCCTTATAAATTTGAGAAATATATGGAATTGGCCCATATTATATATTTTTGGAATATATTTTTTGATGGGGTATGTGAGATGACCTCAGCTAGAAGCAACCGAGGGTAATCATTTCAACGTGCAATAATCTATTTCCATTGCTCTTCAGGTCTTCGCCACGAAAGTAACGAGTCAGGGTCAACCGATTGGTGCAATAATCGCTGTAAACCAAGTGACAGCCCAAAAAGCGTCGCGACTAGTGGAGGTTCACTACGAAGACCTAACGCCTGTGATCATAAGCATTGAGGATGCCATAGCGTCGAAATCCTTCATCGCCCCGTCCCCCATGAGGATCCAGAATGGAGATATAAATCAAGCCCTTGCGGAATCCGATCACATTCTCGACGGGGAGTTCAGAATAGGCGGCCAGGAGCACTTTTACCTCGAGACTCAGTCGGTTCTGGCTGTCCCCAAGGAGATCGACGATCTCGAAATCACCTGCAGCACGCAAGACCCAAGTCAACTCCAGAGATTGACTGCCCAGGTCCTCGGAGTCCCGTTGAACCGAGTGAATATCCGAGTGAAACGTATGGGAGGTGGCTTTGGGGGCAAGGAGACCAAGGGGAAATTGATTGCGATACCAGCGGCTCTTGCAGCCCACGAACTCCAGAGGCCCGTTCGTTGCATGCTCGATCGAGACGAGGACATGATGATCACCGGGGGAAGGAATCCCTTCCTGTGTAAATACAAGGTCGGCTTCACCAAGGGGGGCCTCGTGAAAGGGCTGAAGGTCGAGTTTTTCATGAACGCTGGACACTCCAGGGATTATTCGCCCGAGGTGATGCAGAGGGCGATCCACCACTGCGAGAATGCCTACAAGTTCCCAGCGATTGATGCCACAGGATGGGTCTGCAGGACCAATCTCCCCTCGAACACAGCTTTCCGGGCCTTTGGGGGACCCCAGGGGATGCTGGTAGCTGAAAACATCATCTGGGATGTTGCCAATTTCTTGGGGCTGCGGGTGGATAAAGTCTCTGAGATGAATTTGTACAAGGAGAACGATGTCACTCATTACCATCAGAAGCTCCTGCGGTGTTCCTTGGATCGCTGCTGGCAACAGTGTATTCTCCAGTCGGATTATGAGGCCAGAAGAGCCAGGGTGGAGGCATTCAATCGAGGGAATCGATACAGGAAGCGAGGAATCGCTGTTATACCCACGAAATTTGGTGTTGGGTACAGTCTGGGATTTTTGAATCAAGCTGGAGCACTGGTTCACGTTTACACTGACGGCTCGGTGCTCATCACTCATGGAGGGGCTGAAATGGGCCAGGGGCTGCACACGAAGATGATTCAGGTTGCGAGCAGGGTTTTGAGGGTTCATCCTGATAAAATTCACATCTCTGAAACTGCGACTGACAAGGTGCCGAATACTACAGCTACTGCTGCCAGCGTTGCTTCGGATTTGAATGGAATGGCTGTCCTGAATGCCTGCACTACTATTGTGGAGCGGATCAAGCATATTACCGATGGCAGTCCTGGGGGGAGTTGGGAGGAATGGATCTCGAAGGCGTATCTCGAGAGGATTAGTTTGAGTGCAACTGGATATTATCGAACTCCCGACGTTGGCTACGACTTTGAGACGAATTCTGGAATGCCTTACAATTATTTCTCGTATGGTGCCGCCTGCAGTGAGGTGGAAGTCGACTGTCTCACTGGGGATCATCAGATACTGAGAACAGACATTGTCATGGATGTGGGGGACAGTTTGAATCCCGCCATTGACATTGGACAGGTGGAGGGTGCCTTCACCCAGGGCCTGGGATTGTACACTCTCGAGGAGTTGATGTATTCTCCTGATGGAACCATGTACACACGTGGTCCTGGCTCCTACAAACTCCCCGGTTTCAATGACATTCCCCAGGAATTCAATGTATCGTTGCTGAGGGATGCACCCAATCCAAGGGCCATTTACTCGTCGAAAGCTGTCGGGGAACCCCCGCTCTTCCTCGCGGCCTCTGTATTTTTCGCTATCAAAAATGCCATTCAGGACGCCAGGAGAGGTGCCAAGGCTTCTGACATATTCAGACTAGATTCACCAGCAACCTCCGCCAGAATTCGCACGGCTTGCGTCGATGAATTCGTTACTCGTGTAATTTATCCATTTTTTCAATTAAAATTATCTTTTGGATTATTCTTTCAATTCTTAAAACTTTTTCTCTTTCATTGCAGTTTCCAGATGTCGATGTCGATAAGGCGTGGAACAAAGTACCATGAAATCTGAGGAATGTTTGCTCGAGAATTTCTAAGTATGAAATAATATGTCTTCTTTATCAAAAATGTCTCATTTTTTTAAATGAATAAAGGCATGTCTCACTCCTGTTTCGGGAAGGAAATACGTTTTTATAACTTTCGCGGCATCTTGCGATTAGAGGTTTATTATCCCTTCGAGAAATACCAAATGAGGAAATTGATGAATGAAATACCATTCAATAAGTCTCAAGCATACTGCATCGAAATTGAAATGCCTGGAAATTAGATTTAGTTATCTTTTATCGAGTATCAGAATTCCACTTGGAATAAATGTGACCGTTCGTGAGAGATAACCATTTGAAAAAGTGGAACTCGGCACAATATTTTCCTCGTGTTAACTGATACATTATCGACATTAGATCTAACGCGCACACAGTTTCTTGGAACGATCGCGAGTCGTTGGCGCCATCTATCAAAATACATGTATCAAATAAATACATGTATGAAGATAATTCGCGTTTCAAGGGCATTCGCTATTCTGTACATTTCTAATCATTATCGACGTCAGTGCGACGACAGTGAGTGAATCAATTAGACGGTCTCATTGTGTTCATTTAGAAATAGTGATCGAAGCTATGGGAAGGCCTGAAAGTGATGATAAGAAGAGGAAGGAACACGATGAGGAGGAATTATCAAGCGATTTAGATTCAAAGGCTAATGAATCTGACACTTTGGTCTTTTATGTCAACGGAAGAAGGGTAGCTATGTCGATTTTATTCGTAAATTCCAAGTATTTGTGGGAGAGTCATGAAGACTTCAACTTTTAGATAGCTGACAACAACGTCAATCCGGAATGGACTCTCCTATACTATCTCCGGAGTAAATTGAATCTAACCGGAACAAAACTGGGGTGCGCGGAGGGCGGTTGCGGAGCGTGTACCGTTATGCTTTCGAAATTCGATCGTCAAAGACGAAAAATCCTGCACCTAGCGATCAACGCCTGCCTGGCGCCCGTCTGCAGTGTCCACGGTACATCGATAACAACTGTGGAAGGTATAGGCAGTACCAGAACTACCCTCCATCCCATTCAGGAGCGCCTGGCCAAGGCCCATGGTTCCCAATGTGGCTTCTGCACCCCGGGAATAATAATGTCGATGTACGCCCTGCTGAGATCAAAGCCCAAACCCTCGATGCACGACCTGGAACTGACGTTCCAGGGGAATCTCTGCAGGTGCACGGGATACCGTCCAATTATCGAGGGCCTGAGGACCTTCACTGAAGAGTGGGAGCAGTCTCAAATTGCTCAGCGCACATCTCACTCCACCGGCTCCGAGATGAGACCCTGTGCAATGGGTGAGGCCTGTTGCAAACGCGCGTTCACATCGGAACCAACAGAAGTCTTCAATACCAAGGAATTCCGTCCGTACGATCCCACCCAGGAGATCATTTTCCCACCGCAATTAAAACTCTCCGATGTACTTGACAAAGAGTATTTGATAATCAGAGGGAAAGAAGTTACTTGGTATCGTCCGACGACTTTACGACAACTCCTAGTCCTCAAAAATCAGTTCCCCAACGCCAAGATCATTGTAGGTAACACAGAAGTTGGTGTGGAAGTTAAATTCAAGCACTCCAAGTACCCAATTCTAATTCAGACCAGGCAAATCCCTCAACTCGGAGATATCAACATCCACGATTCTCTGACGATCGGTGCGAGTGTTGCTCTGATGGAGTTGGAGGAATGCCTTACCGATCTCATCACCACAACTCCAGAATACAAAACAAGAATATTCAGAGGAATAATCGAAATGCTCCACTGGTTCGCAGGGAAGCAAGTTCGAAACGTGGCAGCAATCGGGGGAAACGTAATGACAGGAAGTCCAATTTCAGACTTGGTACCAATACTGATGGCTTCTGGAACGAAATTGAACCTCTGCAGTCTCAAAAACGGTCACAGGCAAGTTCCTATGGACCAGAATTTCTTCACTGGATACAGACGAAACATCGTCAGGCCCGAAGAGATCCTTCTATCTTTAGAAATCCCATTCACCCAAGAATCCCAGTACTTTGTTGCCTACAAACAGGCGAAGAGGAGGGACGACGACATCGCCATTGTCAACATGGCATTAAACGTGATTTTTAAGAGTGAAACCGATGAAATCACTGAAGCCCACTTGGCATACGGTGGAATGGCCCCAACGACGAGGCTCGCAGTGAAAACCTGTGAGCAAATGTTGGGAAAACGATGGAACTCAGATATGCTGGAATCGACCTACCGATCATTAATCGAGGAATTCCCATTGGAAGACTCTGCACCCGGAGGAATGATCCTCTACCGAAGGTCCCTGACGCTCAGTCTCTTCTTCAAGGGGTTCATTCACATTACAAAGCAGTTACAGCGCGATGTCCCTGGACTTGCGCCAATCCCGAAGGAATTATCCTCAGTGGATGGAACATATCGTTGCAAATCCTTCAAAAGTTCGCAGTACTACCAGATTGCCCCTGACCGCTCAGACCCGAAGGATTTGATCGGACGACCGATCGTCCACACCAGTGCCTTCAAACAAGCCACTGGAGAAGCTGTGTTCTGCGACGACATTCCAAGAATCGAAGGAGAGCTATACCTGGCTCTAGTTCTATCCACCAGATCTCATGCTGAAATTCTGAAGATCGATGCCTCGAAGGCCCTCGAACTCGAGGGCGTGGTGAGATTCTACTCCGCTGAGGACCTACCAGCCGGCAGGAATTCAGCAGGACCGGTGATAAGCGACGAAGAAATCTTCGTCACAAAAGTGACATGTCAAGGTCAACCAATCGGTGCTATCATTGCAATAGACCAATCCACAGCCCAGAAAGCCGCGAGAATGGTTGAAGTCGATTACGAAGACCTCAAACCAGTCATAAGCATTGAGGACGCCATTGAATCAAACTCCTTCATCGAGCCGTCTCCTATGAGAATCCAACACGGAGATATCAATCGCGCATTCGCAGAATCTGATCACACGATCGAAGGGGAGTTCAGAATGGGCGGCCAGGAGCACTTTTACCTCGAGACTCAGTCTGTTCTGGCTGTTCCCAAGGAAATCGACGAGATCGAGATCTTCTGTTGCACTCAGGATCTGAGCCAGATGCAGAAGATAACTGCCCATGCCCTTGGGCTGTCGCTGAGCCACGTGAATATTCGAGTGAAACGTTTGGGAGGCGCTTTTGGGGGCAAGGAGACCAAGGGGAGGCTGATTGCGGTACCAGCGGCTCTTGCAGCCCATGAACTCCGGAGGCCCGTTCGTTGCATGCTCGATCGAGACGAGGACATGTCGATCACCGGGGGAAGGCATCCCTTCCTGTGTAGATACAAGGTCGGCTTCACCAAGGGGGGCCTCGTGAAAGGGCTGAAGGTCGAGCTTTACATCAACGCTGGATACTCCAGGGATTATTCGCCCGAGGTGATGCAGAGGGCGATCCACCACTGCGAGAATGCCTACAAGTTCCCAGCGATTGATGCCACAGGATGGGTCTGCAGGACCAATCTCCTCTCTAACACAGCTTTCCGGGCGTCAGGGGGACCTCAGGGGATGCTGGTAGCTGAAAACATCATCTGGGATGTTGCCAATTTCTTGGGGCTGCGGCTGGATAAAGTCTCTGAGATGAATTTGTACAAGGAGAACGATGTCACTCATTACCATCAGAAGCTCCTGCGGTGTTCCTTGGATCGCTGCTGGCAACAGTGTATTCTCCAGTCGGATTATGAGGCCAGAAGAGCCAGGGTGGAGGCATTCAATCGAGGGAATCGATACAGGAAGCGAGGAATCGCTGTTATACCCACGAAATTTGGTGTTGGGTACAGTCTGGGATTTTTGAATCAAGCTGGAGCACTGGTTCACGTTTACACTGACGGCTCGGTGCTCATCACTCATGGAGGGGCTGAAATGGGCCAGGGGCTGCACACGAAGATGATTCAGGTTGCGAGCAGGGTTTTGAGGGTTCATCCTGATAAAATTCACATCTCTGAAACTGCGACTGACAAGGTGCCGAATACTTCAGCTACTGCTGCCAGCATTTCTTCGGATTTGAATGGAATGGCTGTCCTGAATGCCTGCACTACTATTGTGGAGCGGATCAAGCATATTACCGATGGCAGTCCTGGGGGGAGTTGGGAGGAATGGATCTCGAAGGCGTATCTCGAGAGGATTAGTTTGAGTGCAACTGGATATTATCGAACTCCCGACGTTGGCTACGACTTTGAGACGAATTCTGGAATGCCTTACAATTATTTCTCGTATGGTGCCGCCTGCAGTGAGGTGGAAGTCGACTGTCTCACTGGGGATCATCAGGTACTGAGAACAGACATCGTCATGGATGTGGGGGACAGTTTGAATCCCGCCATTGACATTGGACAGGTGGAGGGTGCCTTCACCCAGGGCCTGGGATTGTACACTCTCGAGGAGTTGATGTATTCTCCTGATGGAACCATGTACACACGTGGTCCTGGCTCCTACAAACTCCCCGGTTTCAATGACATTCCCCAGGAATTCAATGTATCGTTGCTGAGGGATGCACCCAATCCAAGGGCCATTTACTCGTCGAAAGCTGTCGGGGAACCCCCGCTCTTCCTCGCGGCCTCTGTATTTTTCGCTATCAAAAATGCCATTCAGGACGCCAGGAGAGGTGCCAAGGCTTCTGACATATTCAGACTGGATTCACCAGCAACTTCCGCCAGGATTCGCACGGCTTGCGTCGATGAATTCGTTACTCGAGTAATTTATCAATTTTTTCAATTAAAATTATCTTCTGGATTATTCTTTCAATTCTTAAAACTGTTTTTCTTTCATTGCAGTTTCCAGATGTCGACGTCGATAAAGCATGGAATAAAATCCCATAAAGATTCAAGAGGATGAAGGTTCAAATAAATCCATCAAGCTCTATGTTTTCATGATTATAATTTCTCTGTGCTGTATATTAAATTATATAACTTGTATATTGAAAAAGAAAATATTGTTATTGTTCAACGCGTTTGTACACATCTCCAAACGCGATCATATTTAATTAATTAAAAAAAGAAAAACAAGAATCATGAGAAAATTCTACAGAAATAATCTAAAAAATTTAAATCTACAGTTCCACAACGCCGCAACTAAATACAATAATTCCACTATATAATCGTTATTTATAATTTTGTTTTCATTCAATAAATACTTTGAACAATGCACAAGAGCCATAAATAAGTTTGTTTCATTTTCGTTTGTTCTCGTTATAATGACGTACGCTAAAACTATATGCGTTTCAAAATGCTGTATAATAGGACCAGATTATTATATTACACTGGTTTTAACCACCAGTAATACGCCTAATCTACGCTTTTATGCTGAAACTTATTTAATTTTACGTTTTTTTCTCTTGTTTAATCATTTCCTTAGTCTCCTTGAAATTTCTACTCAATGATAGACATTATGCTACAACACGATCGTGTAAATTCATCAATTGATCCTTGTGGCTCATATCCATTAACCAAAATTAGATTTTACTTCATTAATCAGTAAAAAAAATTGAAAAAATTCAGTTTTATTCTCCAAAATTCGATGAATTCTTTCATCTCTGCAGAGTAAAATTGATCAATGATGAGAGAAGACTTGCAAACTTCTGATGATTCGAGTTATTTACAAAATTTCATAAATACAAATTCTATTAAAAATAATCGAAATAAAAACTGCAATGCGTCAACTTAATTTTCTACCTGAATCGGCGTGTATTGCGAGTCAGTCTGATTTTCATTGTTCTTCAATATTGTGTTTCAGAGTCTTTGATTTCAAGATACATTAAAAAAAAATTTCAACACCTGTTGCCATGAAATAATACGAGTGTCGGAGTATATTGATCCTTAAAACTACCTCTGAGAATTTCGGTTAAAACTGCCCTCCGATGCATTTTGAAAACATTAACGTACATTGTTAAAAATCTCATGATAAATTTCTTCCTTTGCTCGTGGTATTCTCATGAATTTTCATCCATTGACTATAAACTGCAATTTTGCTCAAGAGGAGTAGAATAAAAACAGGGAGAGTAAACAACAGGTGAATATTTTTCCCTTAAAAAATAATCTCCAATTGAATTTTAAAATTAACTCGTCCTGTTTCCCACCCCTAATTCCGAATTATCTAAGACTACTCGTCAAAATCACTGGTTAAATCTCCATTCCCCCATCGAGAACAAGAAAAACTTAGACATTAAAATTGGAAAGACTCGTGAATATAAACGGCCTCTCGAATGGAAGCCACAATTATCCCCTAATTAATAATAAAACCGACAATTACCACTCGCTTTTTCACAAAAATACAGCCAAATATACCACAATAATCAGCATTAAAAAACGATAAAAAAATTAAAACTCCCCCGGGAAACTCGTAATTCCCACATAAAGCAGTAGTTGATTTAAAATTCCAAACTTTCATTTGAAAAAATGAATAAAAAAAATTCCTTGAAGTGACATAAGTAATTACTCTATTAAAATTAATTGTCAGTATCTTAAAAATAACAAGTGGACTGAAACCAACATCTGTTATTAAACTGTATAAATGACATTTGACTTTGACTCTTGTTACCCTCGACGAATTACATACGTAATATATTATTGACATTGTTATTAATCATTAATGATCTTCACATATTCATTTGTAATTATCATCTACACGTGATTGCAACAAATTATTACGCTTACTCACTACTATTCACACTGTGGGCGTATCAATTAAATTATGTATAATGCCTTAAACTGCATTATGACATAAATATAAAACTTTTTCAATCATAAGGCATTCAATAAATTTTATATTTGTTCTTTCCCTCTTCATGTCTTCCGGATGGAAGATTGATTATTATTTCTCATTAATTCAATAGGTTTAATCCTAACAATGGTTTTTTTTTAAACACTACTTCGAACTTAGTAATTCATTTTTGTTTGTGTTCTACCTAGAACTGAGGGTCGACTAATTGAGTAATTATTCTCTACTATAATTTGACTGATTTATGTCTCATTTTTTTTCGGAGAAAAAACTCAGACTTTTTCGTTATTGTGATAATTTTTTTTTGAGGGGAACAATGACACAGGAAATTCATAAAATTTTGTGGGGATTATCAATAAGCTTCGGCCAATTTCATGTGTCTATTTACAATTATCAATTTTGTGAAGTGGCGGAATAAAATGAGTCGATGGATTTAACGTGAATGTCTTGAAGAAAAAAAAATCCACTTCACTTCAATTATGCATGATTCAAGTGTTAAAAATTTGCCAGGAAATCCACTCCCCTTTTCTCGTAAAAAACCTGATTAAACATTGAATGACACTCGAATAAAAAATATAAAATAAAAATGCTGTCCACATTCCCTTCTTTTACGTTAAAATAAATAAGGCTATTTGACAGTGGCAAATACTCTGATTCTCCACGAACATCGACAAAAAGAAGATTGATAAAAATTTGAAGAAATAAAAATGAGAATAAATTTCGTGTTATTTATATAAATTTCATACCTTTAGTGAGACTCTAGCATATGTTATTTGGCAATTAAATGGATAAAATTAGTTCGTAATTTTTCTTCTTTTCAAGTGTACAATTAATTAATCTGCAGTAATACTATGGCAACTCGTTAGCCGTAGAACCTGTGACTACAGGTGTACGTGTACTGCTTTCAAAGTTGTCTCGACAGCTGCTCAATGAGTTTATCGTCAACTCGATCATTGTTTTTCTGTTTAGTTTATTCTAAGGGGAGTTTTGCAGCCTCACGCTTGGTATTCATACCTGATTGTGGCGTTCGGTGCATGTAAGTAGCTGGCCGATGAGTATCTGGGGGATTTATGAGTCGTAGGAAGATGAACCGTGGTCATGGGCTGGACTCGGTGGTGTTGATGGGTTCGAACTGTTGTTCGAGGCTATTGAGTGACGAGGACTTCCACCAGCTGTGTGCTCCTGATAATTAATGAGTTGTTTGTGAATTTTTATTCATTAAAGAATTTTTCAAGTGTATTATTACATTCAAGAAGTTTAAATATATATTTTTTATTTTATATATTTTATTTGAATTTTTGTATATATTATAAAATACGGTATTATTATCATATATTATATATTTATATAATATATTAAATATATTATATAAATATGTGATAAAATATATATTTTTTGTAATTAATATAAAACGTAAAATATGAAATTTTTTGTGTAAAGAAATTACAAGAGATTTTTTTTTGGGAAAATTCACTTGTAATTAATAGCTTTACCTTTTCCTGCAAAGAAGCAACACTACCGAGTGACAGTGGTGTATGGGATCGCATATGAAGTGATTCAGATTCCGCCTGATCGACTGGTGTCCGGGGTAACGAAGGTGGTGTTGCTGTGGGCCGAGGTGGTGCTGGGCCTCTTCTCGACGATGTTGAACCTACAATTGAATCGACAATAAATGATCATCAAACAACCAATGTCTGCAGATATTTGTCTGCTGTGAGAGGAAAATATCGATTATCAAGTACCATTATGAGGCGAATAACCAGAATTTCTCTGCATATGGGAACTTAGACGTCTCGTGTCTGATGGTGGATGCCTGGGTGGCAATGGTGCTGGTTTTGTTGGCGCCTGAAGACCAGTATTTGCGTAAAACTGGAAATGAAAAATTCCTGTTAATTTCGCTGGTGAATTTCTCTCAAATGTGATCTTGATTGTTTTTTTATTTTGATGATCTGAAATGGTCTCCAATTGCTATTTAATTTTACATAGCCCTGGAGTCACCAAAAATTATGATTGTACATAGCTGAACATATTCAAAGAGCATTTTTTAATTATATTGGGAAATAAACCCAATAGGGAGGCAATTGCAATTTAATAATTTGATGTATCTAATAACTATTAGGTCTTTATTTGTTGCAGCAGTCAATGGTTATCAGATTGTCAGTTACCACGATAAATTATCCATTCACATAAATTATTCATTCACAATTGGACTTATTTCTTTTTTTATTGTACAATCATAATTTTTGGGGACTCCTGCGGGCTGTAAAATCCAATGGAAATTGTGATATACTTAACATTATGAAGATGGAAAAACAATCGACATAAAGTTCGAAAAATAATCCACCCGGGGCTTAAAATTTTATCAACAAATTCTTACTCGTTGCTGTGGATTCCCATGCAAATGAGAACTACTACTGTGATGACTCGAATACTGCTGTTGGTCCGCTGTCTCGAGGGTCGTTGGTAAATCCAACAAACGTTGAATCTGCAGAAAAAAAAATGACAATACAATGTGAAAAAATGTATTGCATTGAATTAATTCTGGATAATTTCATGAGTTTACTCACTTGAATACCATTTCCCGGCCCCATGTGACTAATGTGATTGAAATTCGTTGGCGCTGAGATCATTTTCGATCGTCTGTCGGTGGGTCGAGAGCTTCTGTTCCCCTCGCGCAGCGAAAATCGCCTCCTGGGTCTCGTCATCTGTCTCCCACTGGCATCGAGAGGTGCTAAATTCAGTAATTCTCCTGCAGGAACATGAAAAAGTCACGTCAAATCCCAAGAGCCATTTATTCGGCAAACTGAATTAATTTTTTCACTCACGTTGATGGAGATGACTCAAATAAATAACATACGGCATATCATTGATCATGCAATTGGTCAATGATCCCGAATTATTGAGTGGTCGTGCACGTTTTACATTCAACGTCTGCAGCCAGTCCCCAGTATTGCAGTCGAACAGATCCACGTGGGTCTCACTGTAAACCAGGAGATATCCTTCGCAATAGCCTGGAGAAACACAATTTTCATCAATTTACAGATTTTTTTCAGTTTGGTACAAACCACACTTTAAGATATATAGGATTAGGGGTGAGTGGGGCAAAATGGAACAGTCGAACAAATGATTGAGGCAATTCAAGCAAAATTTTTTTTTATCAACAAATATTATTTTATTCTTGGGAGTACTGATGAGAGTAATAATTTACCATTCAGTAGAATGGGAAATTATTGACAAGTTTTGACGGGCGTAGATTTTGTCAATGGATTAATTGAAAGGAAAATGAAACAGCAAAATCCAAAATCCAGACCCAGAGAGAGAAAAAGGAAAGTGTTGAATTTTAATCGAATAATCCATTGACAAAATCTTCTCCCGTCAAAACTTCTCAATAATTTTCCACTCTACTGAACAGAAAATTATTATTCCCATCAGTACTCCCAAGGATAAAAAAAAGTTGTAAAAAAAAATGAATAAAAAAATTTTGTTTTGCTTGAATTAAGTTATGTGAGAACAATTTCAAAAAAATCATGAATATTCGTCATTAAAATGACATTTAGCCCGCAATTACAATTTTTCACACATTCGTTGTTTATAAATAAATAGAGTAGTTGGCTATCCGTAAGGAGATTGTACTCACTGACTGCAGTTGGAACAGCTGGATACATGATCTCCCGATCTCTGCTCTTCCTCCCCTGGCTGTCAACGTAAACAGCGAGTGTTTGGAATACGAGCAAGAATTCACCTCTCGGCAATTCAATGCAGCGTAGTGCATCGATGGCACTGTACGTCAAAAATCCTAGCAGTGTGTTTTCAGGATGGACCAATGCTGCAGAAACACGAGTATATGGAGACACTGAGGCACAACTATGTCGTATTCATGTTACATTTACTTACAAATAGGATGATGATCGCCGAGAATACTGTATATCGAAAAGCCTGATGGATAACCAACGCATAAACGTCCCTCTGACAGTACTTGAAGTGTTTGTGCATGACAGGGTAACATTAATTCTTGAATACGTTTGTGGCGGGTTTTTGTACGTGTTATTTCGTATATCATCACATGTGAAGCATTCTGAAATTCAAGATAACCATCAATTCCTGTAATTTTTTACATTTTTATGAATTATTATTTATTAATTCAGTATTGGCCACTTTTTAACGAATATCTCGGAATCTAAGGAAGATGGCGAAATTTTTGTTAGGACCTTTTTTATAGCTATCAATTCGCTCTACAAAAAAGGTCATTATGAAAATTTCGGTATCTCCCTTAGATTTGGAGATATTCCTCACGCACGCTCCTGATGTCTAAATCGACTCAAGGGTCGGGTGGATTATCTTTCGAGCGTTATCTCGATTACGATTACGTTCGAAAGATAATCCACCCGGGCCTTAAACAGTTTTACCGCTTCACTACTGAATTCTAAATAATAAAATGAAATATACTGTTGAATAAAACTTGAAATTTCATGGAAATTAACTGAAAATTCACGATTTTCATAAATTTTCATGAAAAAATCGAATTGAAATTTACAGTTTTCATGAATTTTTCATTGCAACTGTGACCTGACAAAATTTTTCAACAATTTACCTGTTTTTTTATCGCAACACAGAGACAGTATGTGAGTGGATTACGCCTGACAACGCCTGTAGTCAGAGTTATACAGCCCTTAGTCTCAGCAACTTTGATCCATTCAACCTCATCACCATCGAGTGCACGCACTGGGACTAGTCTCACGTGGCGCTGTTTACCGCTCAGTACCACAATAAGTTGTTCCTCGGTGATATACTCGAGTAAATATATCTTCTTTCCCTCACCAACTTTAGCAATTTCGCTACGATCTAAATCTAAACAGAATAGGCCCTCCTCGGTACCAATGACTAGACGATCAGGATCTATTATCGCTCCTGACATCACGTTCTTTACAACTGACAATGTATTGTCCAGCAATTCTTTTGCACGAAAGATCTGGAAGAATCAGGCAATTAGCCTCTTCATTCTCCCATTGTTAAGTATAACATAATATTTACCGTTGTATTTGGAAGATTATTTCTTTTTAATATTCGATGAAGTTCACTTAACGCCACAACCCATTTGGTTTTCTCGCTCTCAGTGTCAGCCAGCATCAAAGTATGATTTCGTGAACCTGGTGGCTCCAGCAAGGACGTTGTAATCTACAAAAAACATGAACAAATTCCCTCAGCAAATTACAAATCTCATTTCAGTAGCGAAGTGAGTTTTCAGGGAATATCTCCGCATCTGAGCGAGATATCGAAATTTTCGTAATGACCTTTTTTGTAGCGCTCAGTTCGCTCTACAAAAAAGGTAATAACAAAAATTACCCTATCTCCCATAGATTTCGAGATATTCAAAATTGACATAAACCGTTTTAGAAAAAAAGCAAAACAATTGCAAAGAAATAAAGTTTTAATAGAAAAAAAAAGAAACTCACCCTAAAAATGCATGGAATGTCTTTCTTCGTAGCATGAATAACATCAGATTCACGTACTGAACTAACGCCAAACTCCTCGTCCCTCATATCGAGAACTTGCGATACATAGACCGATGGCAGTGCATTACGATCAGGCGATATATCGTAAAGGAATAATTTAAAGTCACAGACAACGACAAATTGGCGAATCCATCCCTTCTTGACGCCCCCCATCTTGGGCACCTTGACGTAGCCCTCGTAGGCAGTGCCAATGCCCCTAGTTGGATCAATTCCAAGTGGTCGTTTTGTCTTGTCATGGGGCACTGGACACATTGCTGGCACTTTATCGCAGCACGGCATGTGGCAGGCAAAACCACATACCTCGCACACAACTCCCTGCCTGGTGAGTCCAACCATGAGGGAAGTGCAGTGATTGCATTTCGTTGGTGCTGAGAATGTTCGCACCAGAAATTGATGGGACTTTGGCTTTGGCTGGAGGCTTGCCACTTGACTGTGGGACGCCGATGATTTGTTGAGGAGTTCGTGAGACAGTGGTGACGTTGGATCCTTCAGGATTAACAACAAATATTTAATTTTACCGAGGGATTTCTATTTCTTCACTAACTGATGAATTTCAAAGAGATAGCGAAATTTTTGTGATGATATTTTTTGCAGCTCTCAGCGAGCTGCAGGGAAAAGGTCGAACAAAAATTTTGCTGTCCGCCTTGCACTGAGAGAACAACAAACACGTTGTCAAACAAGTCTTGTTTGAGCCACCAGAATCGCTAGCTGAAAATTGGCAAAAAAGAATTTGTTTGGTTCGAATTTGAAAGTCTCAAACATGAATGATTGTTCTGCTTTCGACAGCAACGAAATATTTGGCTCAAGAGGCGGATAACAAAGATTTTTCGGGAGCAAAATACGTGTGGGAGTATCGAATAACGAAGGAGTAGTGCTAGAAATGACGTTTCTGCGTCTAGAGAGAATGCAATTTTTTTTGAACAACTAAATCTATTTTTCCGACAAAAATTTTTTATTCCAGCGCACTCTCTGCATGTTTAATTTTCAAAAAACTATTTTCTTGGCGCAAGTAAGACTTGTTTGAGAACTTTGGAGTTTTCCCCTCAGTGTAGATTCCGGGATATTTACTGAAAACTGAGCAATAGATAAAAAAAGGGGACTTACAATGCTCAATTCGGATAAATTGCTCTTGCTACTCGTGATGCTCGGCGCCCGATTGTCCTCGATGTCACCCTCAACGCTGTCGACACTGCCATGACGAGTGCTGCCGGCCGTTTCCTTCAGGAAGTGCTCCAAGTACGACATTTGCGATGTTGGGCGCTCCAAGACTGCAATAAAAACACTCAAGTTGAATTCAATGCGCCACGAAATCGTGAATTAATGAATAAACGTGTGTCGCGCAGCGTCTCGATGTTTCTTGTAAAAACCTTAAATTAGATCACAATCAGATCCTACAACACAGTCATTAGGTTCACAGTGTCTAAATTCTACGAGAGAAAAATCAGGATGAATTACACTATTATTCACTGCTCAACACCTCAAGGTAGTCTTCATCAATGCACCATGCAAAACTGCATTATTTACACGTAATTAAGTATGCAACGGGTCAGTCCAGTGTCGCGAATTATTTCGTAATGGAGTGGAGGAGGAGACTGTTTTGCAACTGAAATTCATTTTTGGATGGGGGTACGAAAACATTTCATGGAAAAACCTAGAGAATTCGGTGGAAAATTCTGTAACATTTCTGTTGGAACATTTTCTATAAAAATGCCTCGATATAAACTTTTTATGTATTTTCCATTATTTTTTCTCTCTCTTCATTAGAAGAATTAAACAAAAAAAATTGTAGAAATTGTAGAAATTTCTACAGAAATCCATTAGAATTTTCTAGTGAATTCCGTAGGTTTTTCTATTCGTAACATGCAAAAATATTTCCAAAAAACTAATTTTAAGGATATTCAACTATCTTTTACCATTTTCAATCATTAAACATGCCAATTAAATTGCGTGAGAAAATGACATTTTCCACAGAATTATAATTTTCTCAAACATTCGTTCCTTATAAATAAATACTTGAAAATGTTTAAATTTTGAATAAAAGTTCATGAATAAATTTTTACGATTCCGAACAAATGATTTTTACGGTTGAAAATTGATTGTTTATAAATTATCCATAGAAAGTGCTCATAATTTCAAAAAATTGCACTTTTAAAATAATTTCATCAGCCTTTTCAACCAATTCAGACCTGCAAATGTTGAATAATAATATAATTATACAATGTCAAAAGTAAAAGGTATTCAACTGGATAAAAAATAGCCAAAGTGCTAGGATATCCTCAAAGATGAATAGACATGTTTCGTTGAATTATCCAAATAAAAAATTTTCAGTTTGCATTTGCGAACTAGTTATCCTCAATAATCACCTCTCCACTCGCCCAAACCATCTCCAAACTCCAGCAAAAAGCGCAAAACCCATACTCTCCAAAAAATCTCCAGTACTTGCACAAATCGCGACAAAAAACGTCTGGGAAATACTCAAAAACCGCAATATAAAACCAGTAAAATGTGGATTGATCGCAGCACTGATGCTTTTGTTAATAGCCATCGCAAAAACTCATGAAAAAAAAATATATATAATTCTTCACTCGGACTAAATGTCAATCCCCCTCATGTGCAAAATTACCAGACGACGATTCGATGGCAACAGCATTTCTATTGATGATTGAGTTGACCGGTGAAAAACGATTTAATAAACGACACGTTGTAATACGGGGTGAACGCATAACTGGAAGGGGTGATGACGGCTGATGCACGATGATACGTTGGGGTTTTGTCGTAACGATGTTTGGTGACAATTTTCTTTGATGATTTGGTGAATGTAGAACAGCTGTCACAAATACAGTTTGATGATGAGCAATAAGAGGCCCCACACGCAGCTCGTTGCGCCAATAAACAGGGGCACTTTGTAGTCTAGAAATCAGAATTGCATACCGTGCCGGCACATCGGGTTACTTATGCTGGATCAAGGATAACAACCCCAATTTTATCTGTTTTAAGACGTTTTTTGCATCATTTTTTTCTTAAGGTGACGGTTTCGGGGAATTTACTTAAAGTAGCTCTACCCTTACGGTAAATTCAAAGATTATGGAAAATTGTAGAAAACTCGATTAGATTCGGAATTCTAATTCTTTTCTCAATTTAATTATCGTTTTGGTTTTTCAAAGAAGAAATGTTTAAAAATCAGGGTTTAACCCAGTGTCTTATGTGAAAATCAACATTTAAAAAAAATCAAGAAAAAATCAAGAATTTTTTTGACACCTCATAAAAAAAAATCCACCGTTTTGCAAACAAGTTTTATTATTTATTTATAAGAGAGAAATATTTGAAAAAATATCAATATTTTGCGAAATTTAATTTAGATAATACTGACTGGGTATGAATTTTTTCAAATTTTTTCCATGCAATTTAGTTGAAAAATTTAAAAACTGAAAATATCCAAAAGTACAGCGTAGCCCGGCCGAAGGGTAGA
The DNA here is from genome assembly GCF_001412515.2 of Diachasma alloeum. Classification (NCBI taxonomy): domain Eukaryota; kingdom Metazoa; phylum Arthropoda; class Insecta; order Hymenoptera; family Braconidae; genus Diachasma; species Diachasma alloeum. The sequence continues at coordinate 115,386 of NW_021680986.1, forward strand.
GCTACTTTAAGGCCCGGGTGGATTATCTTTCGAACGTTATCTCGATTGTTTTTCCATCTTCATAATGTAAAATATATCACAATTTCCCTTGGATTTTACATCACGCAGGAGTCCCTAAAAATTATGATTGTACAATAAAAAAAAGTAGAAAAAAAAATTGAACATTTTCAAAGAGCGTTTTTAATGAAGAAATAAATCCGATAGTGAGGAGATAGTGAATGGATAATTTATCATGGTAACTGACGATCTGACAGCCATTAGATACATCAAATTATTAATTTGCAATTTCCTCCCTATTGGGTTTATTTCCCAACACTATTCAAAAACGCTCTTCGAAAATGTTTTTTTTATTGTACAATCATAATTTTGAAGACTCCCGGGCTGTGTAAAACTGAACAGCAACTGGAGATCATTTCAGATTATCAAAATAAAAAAAATAACCAAGATCGCGTTCGAAAGATAATCCACCTGGGCCTTAAGTCACGATTATTCTCGGTTGTGAATGAGCAAATCTCGTATGATTTTACCTCCTAAAACCACGAGAATTAATAATTCATCTTCTTCACATTATGAGAGAATATATTTCGTCAGAATAGCAATCGACAGTTCCAATGATTCAAAACACGTGTCATTGTCACCCGGAGTTTTATTAAATCACGAATTATTTCCGTTCTGAATGCGTTCAGGGAAAAATGTCCTCTGATTTTTTCTCCGACTACCACGAGAATTAATAAAGACAAAGAAGCTTACTTCCAAATTAATTAAATGACTCCTTGAAAGTCGAATGAAACAATTTATTCTTCATGTTCCTCACAATCATCTTAAAAAATGTCAGAAAAATTCACGGGAACGCAGAATTGATCAATAATCCCGAGCACGAAATGACCAGAGAAAATACATTTCGTCAGACTGACAATCGAGAGTTCCAATGACATAAAACCCGCGTCATTTTCCTTTACTGGGGCTGCCGTCACCTTAATTATCACAATACGAATAGATTGACAAAACTCATCAATCATCGTTGTCTCAAAAAATAAGAATCAATTTACTTCCCCTATTTCGCCTGTACTTCAATTCCAATTTCTGTATATTTTTTTTCACTGCATAATTTCATGATTAAAACAGTAAGAAAAAACTCGTTGTTCACTTATTCGTTAAATCCCCGATCAATCAGAGAATAAAATTTATTAATAATTCATTGACAATTGGGAGATGTTTCTACGACTACAGCATGCACAAAGACTACTCCAAACGACTCGTACAACGTCAGTAATTTTTACTACAAAAAATACTTTGTTGCAGACCTGCATGCAATAGAGTAGACGAGTAAGCTCTCTTCATAATAAACTTAATTAACATCTTCATAATTTATTTATTCGATATAGTATTTGGGAGATCGTCACTACCGTCCAAAAAGCCAGCGTGAAAAATCGAAATGCCTCCAAATAACATAACCAGCATGTACTGCTGCTGTTTGCGTCACAATGACAAATATCAAATTGTGATAGGGCAATTTTTTGTGAATCCTCGAGGTGTGCAGGACATTAATTCTGTTATTGTACTTACAACCATCGCTCGAATCAATACGTGATTGCAATTCCTTGATTTGTATTTCCTTCCTCTTCATTTCGTGGGACATTGAATCCAGTCGTTGTCTGAAGTCACGTAATTCCCTGAAACAATCCACCACAACGGCATCAATAAAAACCCCTTAAAAATATTGAATTCAAGTTGACTAATAAAATAACAAAAACGCAAGAAAACATGACATGTAAATCTGACAGTTAATCTACTATTCCATTTGACACGACAAATGGAATAGTAGATTTACATGTTCCTTTTGGTTTTTCCTATTTCCATTTTTCCCCCTGCTATGGGACCACCCATCCCAATCCAAATAAAACAAAAATAATAATAACAGTAACCCAGGAAAAACTAACTTTTGAGCAGCAATAAGATCAGATCTAGTCTTCGTAAGTTCCTCAGAGATGGCCTGTTTCGCCTGTATCTCGCTCTGCAACGAGCTCTGAAGATTCAGCAATTCCATTTTATCAAGTTTCTGTGACCTCCTATTCCTCCAGTTCTTATCCGACATGGTCGAGGTGCTTCCCACCCCTCCAACCCCCCCAGAGTGTTTCAAGAACTCCAACTCCTCCGTCATCTTGGTAGCCAGTGCCTGCAGATATCCCCTGGCATCCTTCTCATCAGACACCCACTGTATGATCTCCGTGATCTGCGCCTCCCACTGAGCAATCGCCTCCTTCTTGTTCCTCAGTTCCTCGTACTCCTCCTCGATCTGTCGCCTCTCACTCGAAATCCTATTAACACTGTCAGTAACCGAGGACAACTCCAGCAGAAGTTTCTTGTTCTCCTCAGTCAGCATGATCTTCTCCCTCTCGTGTCGTCTGCTCAACTCGCTGATGGTCTCCTCACTGTCAGTGATATTCTCCAGCCTGGCAGCATCGAGCTTGTCCTTCGTCACCTGTATCTCCCTCTCGAGGAGTTCCCTGTGGCCCTCAGCCTCGTGCAACTGCTCCTGGAGACTCCTCATCTCCACATTGTGCCTCCCCTGCTGCTGATTGAGATTCTCATTGTACTGCACCTCGAGCTTCTCCACCTCGGCCTTGAGCCTGTTGATCTCCTGTGTGGCGAGTGCATCGTTAGCCCGCGCATCATTACCCACAGACCTCTGCCTGATCTTCTCAGTCTCCTCCTGCATCTGCTTGCAGTACTCCTCACTCCTCTCCCTCAATTTCCTCTCCTTACTCGTCTCGGCCATCGCCTCCTCGACCCTGTTCTCCAACTCCCTCCTGAGCTTCTCCGCCTTCCTGATGTCATGCCTCAAACTGTCGACCTTGGCCATCACCACCTCGAGCTCCTCCTCCTTGTCGCGCACCTGACGCGACAACTTCTGCTTCTGCTGACGAAGCTCTGACAGCTTGTCAGTCACCTCCGTGTACTCCGCCATCGCCAGCTTCCTCTGGGTCAGGGCGTCCTTCAGCTCCTTGTCCTGGAGCTTGAGCTTCTCCAGAGCGTCCAGCTTGTCCTTCACCGCCTCCTCCTTCTCCGTCTTCAGCAATCGAACGAGTTTCTCGAGATCGTGGAGCTTCGTCAAGTCGCCGTTGTCAATCCCTCGGATTTCTCGGCTTGCCGAGCTCTCCAGCGACTTCAACTGGCACTCCAGCTCGCCGTTGCGCTTCGTCAGGGTGTTTATCTCGTCCTGGAGCTTTCTCGTGGCGTTAGACGACTCCGGGGAGATCGTCGGTGACGTTGTGCTGGTGTTTGAGGACAACTGATTCTTCAATTCTGATATTGTCTGCAGCAATCTTGTGTTCTCCTGCTCAAGGCTCTCGATGTTTTTGTCTCGTTGGGGCTGCGTCAGCACTGGGAGGGAGCCCAGGTCCGATATACAGCTCCCCTGGGTGAAGCTGAAGCCCACGAAGGGCAGGTGAAGCGCTGAGAAGGCGGAATTCGCTGCTGGTGGAACAGCGTCTGAACTCCTCACGTCTGTGTCGTCAACGTCGAAGTTGGAGGTGTCCGTTGGGGAGGAGACTTCTGGGATGTACGGGGCTGTACTGTCTCTCAGTGTCTCCCAGTTGACACCCTCGAACCACGGGTGCTTCTTGAAGTCATCGATGCCATTCTGGCCGAGACGAAATTCCGAACTGCAGATTAATTTTCGCATCAGGTCTTTCGCCTCGTCCGAGACGTCGTAGGCCTCGTCTGTGGGGAAGTCGAAGCAGTTCTTGTGGTTCATTATCCGACCGTATGTTTCGACTAGAGATTCCGCGTAGAAGGGGGTCTCGCCGTACAGCATCTCGTACATGCAGACACCGAGAGACCACCAGTCGCATTCGGGACCGTAGCGACCCTGGCCGTCCTCCATTGCCTGGAATTGCGGAGGGGAAATGTTTTTGTGAATAATTCAGTAGCGAAGCGGTAAACCGGGGTAAGTCGATTTTGACTATTGGCCAGTTTTTTACGAATATCTCGGAATCTAAAAGAGATAGAAAAATTTTTGTCGCGACCTTTTTATAGCCCTTAATGGGTTCTACAAAAAAGGTCATAAGAAAAATTTTGCTATCTCTCTTAGGTTCTGAGATATTCATCAAAAACTGATCAAAAGTCAAAATCGACTTAACCCGGTTTACCGCTTCACTACTGAATTAATGTGAAGGTTTGGGGAATTGGGGGTTTAGGGGAATGAATCAATTAATTAAATTGTAATTAATGGCGATGGGTAGGGCTTGGCAATATCTTCATTTAAGAAAAAAATTATTCAATTCCATTAATTCATTAGCGAGACATTGACGAAAAATTTTGTCACATACGCACGAACGATTAAAATGCTTCCATTCGGAGGCAACAAAAATTACTCACCCTCAAAATTTCTGGAGAAATATAATCCGGTGTTCCAACAGCGACATTACTCTGCACAGTGCCATCCTCGAACAGCCTCAAACACGATCCAAAATCGGCGAGTCGTATGTGCCCATTGGCATCGAGTAAAACATTATCAGGTTTAATGTCTCGATGGACGTACCGTAGATTGTGTATGGAAGCAATGGCCAATACCATTTCGGCAATGTAAAAACGTGCCATATCCTCGGGCAGTCGATCCTCAAATTTGCTCAGAAGAGTGAGTAAATCACCCCCACAGTAGTAATCCATAACGAGATACAGATTATTGTCGTCTTGAAATGCATAATGAAGATTTGTTATCCATCTGCGATCACCGTAGACCAGTACGTCTCTCTCTTCCCTGAAACACGCTGTCTCGGCGCGTTTCAGCATCTCCCACTTGTTGAGAATTTTCATGGCAAATACTTTGTCCGATCCCCGCATTTTTACAACGCATACTTCACCAAATGCACCGCGTCCAATGACTTTGACTATTTCGAAATCCTCGCGCGCCAGTTGGAGGCTTTTTATGCAGGCAGCCACTGGTTTCACTGGAAAATAGCAAAATGTTGGAGTTATTCATCCCTTTTTATGATAAGACCCCGGTCGATTATCTCCCGAATGCGATATTGGTTGTTTTTTTATATTTATAATCTGAAATTATCTCCAATTGCTATTCGGGTTAACATAGCCCTGGAGTCTCCAAAAATTGTGATTGTACAATCGAAAAAACGTTGAAAAAAGCTGAACATTTTCAGAGGATTTTGAATAATATTGGGGAATAAAGCCAATAGGGAGGCAATTGCAAATTAATAATTTGATGTATCTAAAGGCTGTAGGTCGTCATTTGTGACGGTAGTCAATGGCTGTCAGATCGTTAGTTACAATGATAAATTATCCATTCACTGGTTTATAATTTGTTTTTTTTGGGATAAATCTGAATCAAAAAGAATGAGGGAATAAAAAATAATTTAATGTGAAGCATAAAAATAAACGAACACTGAAGCACTGCGATTATCCAATCGCACTGACTCAATGATAAGCACTGTATCATCTTGTTTTCATTGATATATCTCCTTTGAATGCAACCAGAGGAATTTCACGTATCTTGAATCTTTAAATAGATCTCACACTCACCAAATTCGATAAAATCAGAGACTGTTTTTTCACGTCGCAGTGAGGAGTTGCAACACTCGTCATAGAGGATTAATAAAATATCGATGAGCGTTTCAATCGAAAATGTGTGGCCCACACGTCCACCCTGTACTGGACCACTGGTGAACAGATTTTCGAGCTGTCGTAATCTCCCACTCACCCCTGAAAATAGACATCAGTATTTTTTTCTGAATTTCGAAGAGAACTTGAGTGAATCCAGAATAAATTTGCAGATTGTTCAGGAGGTTTTTCCAAAAAGAACATGTGGACTTTTTTCAAAGCCACTAACTGAGAGAAAAACGATAAAGTTCTCAAGCAAGTCTTACTTGTGCCAAAAAAATAATTTTTTGAAAATTAACAAAAAAGGATTTTTTTGTGCCAAACATGCAGAGAGTGCGCCGGAATGAAAAATTTTTGTCGCAAAAATAGATTTAGTAGTTCAAAAAAAATTTCATTCTCTGTACACGAAAAATCTTTGTTTTATGCGAAACAAGGGATAGTAGTTTTTCGTTTCGGCTGTCTAATAATCACAGACAACAAATGAACCCTTAAATGAAACAATAATAATGATATGATAGCAATCTTGTAACTTAGGGATAAAATATTAGTTGATAAATTTTCGTCTGTATGAGATATTTTCATCCTGAAAAGGCACCGTCTGGTGTGAATTATCCGCCTCTTGAGCCAAATATTTCGTTGCTGTCGAAAGCAGAACAATTATTCATGTTTGAGACTTTCAATTTCGAACCAAACAAATTCTTTTTTGGCAATTTTCAACTGGCGATTTTGTTGGCCCAAATAAGACTTGTTTGACAACGTGTTTTTTTTTTCTCTCAGTGTAGTTCTCCTGTTCCCCGTTGATTTGAGAATATTCAGTTTGATAATTGATGAATAAAAATGGGAAAAATGGTTACGTACCCCGGGACACCAGGTCCATTGGGGCAGTGTAAGAATTGTTCGATGGGGTTGACATTACTGCAGTCTGATTTGGCGATCCCTCACCAGGATCCTTTGGCGATAATTCCGTCATTATTGTCCCGGCTGATTACAACCACGGTAATTATCAGCCTCATAACTGGACAATGTAAAACCTGAAACAAAAATCATTAATTGTAAATTTCCTCATCACTATTCCCGACAGTGTCCATCACCATTGAAATAACAGAAAATATTTCTCTGTAAATAGTGAATCTTGATGATTCATTTCTGTTAAAACCTCAAGGTTGTCTCAAAGTTCTAATATCCTCCAGATATTATTTTTCCAATAGATATTAATAATTTGAATGAAATATAAATTGTGAAGAGCAACAAATTGCTGAATGAGGCATTTCGATCTAAATACTCAATTTCCATTACAAAAATTATTAAAATCAGAGTCGGACCTTAATGTGCTTGAAGAAATAGTTGGAGTACTGGTCAGACTGAATTAAAATTCCTACCAAATTCCTCGTCTCTTGTATTCGTTTAGTTTTTCCACTTCATGACTTTAATAAGTGAAATAATGTGTTTTAACTCGAAATTCGCCCCTATAAAATTCCCTCTTCATGAATAAAACATGAATAATAAAGAGCAAAAATTACTGCATGACTCACTCCCATTTAAATACTCAATTTCCACAATAAAAACGATTGAAATCAGAGTCGGACCTTAATGTGCCTGAAGAAATAGTTGGAGTACTGGTCAGACTCATTAAAATTCCTACGAAATTCCTCGTCTCTTGTATTCGTTTAGTTTTTCCACTTCATGACTTTAATAAGTGAAATAATGTTTTTTAACTCGAAATTCGCCCCTAGAAAATTTCCTCTTCGTGAATAAAACATGAATAATAAAGAGCAAAAATTACTGCATGAATCACTCCCATTTAAAAACTCAATTTCCATAACAAAAATGATTAAAATCAGAGTCAGACTTTGAGTTGCATGAAGAAGCAGTCGAAATACTCCTCAAACTCATTAAAATTCCCCAAAATTCCTCGTCTCCTGCATACATCTCGCCACTTCCTGACTTCGTAAGTGAAAATACTTTGAAAAAACCCTCGAAATTCGCCCCTAGAAACCCCCCTCCCCCGACGATAAACAGAAACGTCCGAATGACGTCACCCCAGCTACGGAAACCCCAAAAAAATGTGTCAACTGAGTGGAAAAAACCCCAAAAAACTGTCAAAAATGCTCTAAAAATACCCAACAACATTGAATCCCCACAAATACCTCCCATAACATTACGTAACCCCAATGTCACCCATTTCCCAAGCCCAATAATCCAAAAAAATCACGGAATAAATTCATCTCCCCCTCCCCCAAGCGCGGAATTCTCACCAGATATGAATAATAAAATCAGTGCGACAAAACAAACCTCTGGGCTCAACTACAAAAATAGTGCAATGGTGACTCGGATATGACAATCGTGGACAACTTTTTCAATTCAACTCCTCAATCTCTGCACTCCTAATGCGAATAAATTTTCCCCCACCGACGATTGAGAATGAAAAACACTCGATGAGGAAGAAAAATAACAAAAACCACTCGACATCACAAACTCCCGAACAATGAGGTAAAAAAACAGCGAGAATTTGTGAAATTGAAAAAAAAATGCATGTATTCTATTATGGGTGTATCTATTTGTGGGTTAACCTTATCTCAATGCACTTGTTCAACTTTATCTCTTCACATTTTAATGCGTGTCGTGCAGCACAACTTTAGTGCACGTCCAATTCGATTAAAATATATTATTTGTTTTTTTTCCTCTCCTAGGGTAATTCGCCAATTTTTTTTTATGCCGAGGGGAGTATTAACATTAGAACTTTGAAACAATTGAGCACTTGACCGATGGTTATTTCGTCGGCTACTGTTTTAATTGCATTTCCGGGGGTTCACGTACTCGTTAAATGTTTATAAATCGCACCATTTAATTATCACAAAACATTGTATTGCCACCTCCAAGCCCCTAGCAATTTGGCTGACCCCCTGGCAGGCCCCATACAGATGTGTGTGTGTTGGGTGAAGAAATATGGAGGAGCTACGTCATGAGGTGGACAACATCGGTGGGTTTAGCCGCTATTACGTGCGATAAAGGGAGGTGTGGAGGCAGAAAACAGGGGATGAGTTTGCTGGAGCGCGTGAAGGTGGCGTTACGGGGGACTTCTAGGGAGATGTGGATCGACTTTTGCGATATTGAAGGAAATATCGAAATCAAAACTATCGTTCCGTATACTAAGAAGCAGCCCAAATCTCGAAATTGCGAGGTGTCGATTTTTTTTTACTCGAAGGAAAATATCTTTTATTCTAATTTTAGCCGGGCGCGCCTTATAATGCTAGTCAATAACATTTCATTTATTCTTTTCCGAAATTCTAGAAAATTAGAAAAAAATTTAGATTTCGATAGTGACGAAAAGTATCGAATAGCGATGTATTAGTCGTCAAAAATATCGGCAGAAAAATATCGGTATATCGATATACAATATCGGACACTTCGATATATCGAAGCGTATCGCCCATCTCTAATTCCGTTTTGAAATGGCGATAGAGATGAGCGATGTTTGTCGATTAATCGAAAACATGGATTTTTCATGCCCATAAATCGATGTTTTTCATTCGATGTTTTCAAGTACCGATTAATCGATTTTCGATTCTTTTTTCCAAACATCGATGTTTTTGATCAAGCCAAAAAAAATTCATTTTTAATCGAACAATAATGTTGATTGATTAAGAATTAATATATATTTTTCAATTAATCAACAATTTTGAGATTCAAAATTTCACTCTCCAACAGTACTTATCATTAAAACGTAAGTTCAGGTTGTATTTTTCAATAAAAATGGGATGGAAAAATCTTGAAAAAAAATTTTTTTTTTCTGTGTAATTTCGCAAAATATTGATATTTTTTCAAACATTTCCCTCTTATAAATAAGTAATAAAACTCGTTTGCAGAACGGTGGATTATTTTTCATGAGGTGTCAAAAAAATTCTTGATTTTTTCACATCCAATGAAAAAAAATTCAGATTTTAATCTTTGATTACAATGGGGGGGGGGCATTTAATTAAATATTAAATGATATTATTATTTATTATATCATAATAAATAATAATATCTAAATATTATTTAATTATCTAAACCTCAATATTCCTACGATTTCTTCAAAATTCCATGCAATCTCTTCGGATTCATGAGAATTTCAGATTTTTAAAACCTCTGAAACATATTGATAACAAATCTTTCACCTGGAATTCTCCCTCAGGGCGCAAATGCCCCCCCCCCGGGAGGGGCATTTAATTAAATATTAAATGATATTATTATTTATTATATCATAATAAATAATAATATCTAAATATTATTTAATTATCTAAACCTCAATATTCCTCCGATTTCTTCAAAATTCCATGAAATCTCTTCGGATTCATGAGAGTTTCAGATTTTTAAAACCTCTGAAACATATTGATAACAAATCTTTCACCTGGAATTCTCCCTCAGGGCGCAAATGCCCCCCCCCCCGGCCCCCGGGGTGGGGGCGCCCTAAAATAATCAACGAATTTAACATCGAAGTTACGGCAAATTAGTTTAGATTAGTGTCGCTGCAGCGACATATGCCCACATATGAAATTGGAAAAGCATAAGGCTCAAAAAATCAAGCAGCAGATAGCTGCAAGAGGAGACAGGGTTGGATACGCACGCATGGCCACCGTCCACTCGGTGGGGCCCGTTCAGCCCCGTTTGCGGGATATCCCCAACAGTCTTCCGCCTATATTATTGCAGCCAAGTTTTACTCCACAACACAATGTAATTCAGTCTCTGTTTGACTTTACCCCGGTGCACACTACACGACCGACATCCCAAGATCGCCTTCATTAATTACCCTCCACTCGACACCTCTCGCCCCAAACCCCCTCCAGTGCAAAAATGTGAAATTTTCAATTAATTAAAGCACGAGTTCCCCCTTCCGAAAAATGAAATCCCGTGACCCCAATGCCTACTCACGACTATAATTTTCATTCCGCCGAGACGCACGAAATTAATCGACAAGAGTCATTTCCCCTCTCGTTTACAAATTTTAATGTCAACAAAAACTGTCGGATCGAGTGAAGTTGACCGGGAAAAATGTTTGAACCTGTGAGAGTAAAATTTTTATTGTCGTTAATAATCATCGAAGTGGCTTGTGAGCAGAGGTTCCTGGAGACTCCGGTCTCCTATCAGGAAGTTGGAAGCGGTGAGGACGTGGTCCTCACCTGCAGAGTCGACAACAAGAGGGGCCAGTGCATATGGCAGAAGGATGGAAAACCCATTGGCATACATCCGGAGAAATACGAGTGGGCCAGTGTGCGGAGTAACAGTGTCAGCGATGCTGACTGCAGTCTCCTCATTAAGCGCGCCTCCCTCGAGTTCGACGACGGCTATTGGGAGTGTCAGGTGTCACCTGGTGATTTCACCAGGCAAGACGCCCTGACCTCCCTGCCGTCGCGGCTCTTAGTGAGAGTTAAACCGAGAAAACCTAGACTGGAGTATGGGGGTGCAATCCTGACGGGCGCTCTTACGCTTAAGGAGGCACAGGAGGTCACCATTTCCTGTGTCTCTCGCTATGGCAATCCACCGGCACTTATTAAATGGTAAATAGAAAGATTTGTTGGTGAATAGGACGAGGGGGATGGGAGGGGAGCGGAGGTATTGTTTCAGGTGTAGGTCGGGGGGAAATGCGGTTCGATGAAGAGATTTATAACGTCTCGGTGGAGAGTAATATTACGGAGACTACAGTTTATTTAGTTGAGGAATGATAATGAGGAAGTTTTTTTTTTATTTACTAATGAGGAAGTATTTTTAGTGTGGGGTAATTGAGATTTCAATTCGATAATCAATCGACAAGTAGAATTTGATATTTTTCGGTATGATATGAATTCATTAGTGATGCCGCGAGACGCCGTCTCGTCTCGTCTCGTCTCATCTCGTTTCATTCCCTCTCGTCCCGCCTCTCGTTTCAGTAGCGAAGTGGTCAAACGGTTTAAGTTGATTTTGACCATTGGTCAGTTTTCAATGAATATCTCGAAATCTAAGGGAGACAGCAAAATTTTTCTCATAACCTTTTTAGTAGCACTCAATTCGCTCTACAAAAAAGGTCATTATGAAAATTTCGCTAGCTCCCTTAAATTCGGAAATATTTCTGGAAAACTCAACTAAAGATTAAAATGACTTAAACCGTTTGACCACTTCGGTACTGTTGCGCGTTATTTTGAAAAATTGTGAACCCCGAGGGCACCCCAAAACCCACAAGACCGTAACTCCCCTCACCGCGTAATCTTCGTTCTACCCTAGAGCTGTCCAAAAGGATGGTCTTTTCCGTTTCACGGTCTAGTGCAGCTGACCACTCCTCATTCAACCTTCATTCCCCTTCGTGAATTCAAAAACAATGTAACAATAATAATTACCCTTTTCCCCGCGTTCTATATTTCCCCGTCGCGCAATGTCTCATGTGGCGTTTTATTTAGGTTCATAGGGGGTGACGAGGTGGAACCGCTGAGGGAGCAGACTAATGCCACCGAGGTGGACAGCCCGAAAACATGGGCGGCGCACAGTCTTCTGAGGATCCGAGGGCAACGGGAGAGTCACGGGATGCCCATCAGGTGCCTCAGTCTTCATTCGTCGAGTCCACTGCCTGCCATCGCCGAATGTCGACTCGATGTTCATTGTAAGGGGTTTTTTACCTCTTTCTAACGAACAATCCCATCAAGTCCTGGCGAATTAAATTCAATTTATTTGAATAAATGAATTGTTTTTTACGAATTAGTTCTCCGAAATTTGACTCCGACACCGCTAATTTTGTTTAGTTTAAAATGAAAATTTGCGTCATTCGTGTAAAATAGGGAGAAAAATTATCCTTGAAATATTTAAAATATATTCTCGATTCTTTCAGGAACATTTGTCGGGCTATTTTACGTGAATGGTGCAATTTTTTATTTAAAAAATAACAAAATTTGCTGTGTAGGAGTTAAATTTCAAAAAGATAATTCGTAATTGTTATTGTACACATTTGTCCACAAATTTTGAAAAAAAAACTGGACTGTTTTAAAAATTTTAAGCGTCTGCGGGGCAAACTAACAATAAACAATTTTTTTTGCACTATTTATTTATTATTTGCCATGTATACGCCGTATTGTATTCATAGTTCATATGAAATTTAAAATTTCATACTTCAGATTCTCCCGAATGTAAAAAAACTGTTCATTTCATTCAAATGGATTCATAGTTCATATGAAATTAAAAATTTCATACTTCAGATTCTCCCGAATTTAAAAAACTGTTCATTTCATTCAAATGGATTTATAGTTCATATGAAATTTAAAATTTCATACTTCAGATTCTCCCGAATTTAAAAAACTGTTCATTTCATTCAAATGGATTTATAGTTCATATGAAATTTAAAATTTCATACTTCAGATTCTCCCGAGGTTCGCATCGAGACAAGCCCCCGAGTACTATCGTCCTCTCTTGAAGACTCCTCAAGTTTCATGAGCATCAAATGTCTCGCTGACGCAAATCCACCGGCGACCATCAGGTGGTACAAGGACATGGCCAATTTAGCGAAGAATAACGTAGTAGAGCACATGATAAATAATTCAACCCTGAGCCCTCTCGCGAATGCGAGTGTCAGCGGCTCGGAGATGCGATTTGAGCCGGTGAAGAGGGAAGACGCTGGATTATACTCTTGCAAAGCAGTCAACGCTATTGGAGAAAGTTCTCCAGCAAACTACAGACTCGATGTTCAATGTAACGTATTAAGAACTCACATTGTTTTTACTGTTTTCTCTTCACCATAATTGTCGTAATTTTTTTCGTATTATATCTGTTTAGGATGCTCAAGTGAGAAAGTTCCTGCTGCTAAAACAAATTTACTTGAAAATAGAATTGGGTTTTTTTGTCTTCTCAATGCAGTGAATGAGTGGGAATTAGTGGCGAAGGAAAACAATTCAAAGTTATTCATTCGCCAAATAATGTGTCATTTCGATGCAAATTTTTTTGGAAATCAACGCGGGAGAAAGATTCAGTAAAAATTACGGAACAATTCACGTAATCCGCAATGGGGAATCGTTTTCCGGGAATTTTTATGGGAATAGAAGAGAAGAAATCTGAAACGTTCAGTGAATTTCAGGTTCATCACCGAACAAAGTACGAAATTGTCACGTAATTTTTCCCGAAGAAGTCAAATCTTACAGAAACTTGACGACTTATTGTGCCTCCAAAATCAAAAATTCTTGCACGTTCAACAATTTTTATGAAGCTGGTGAGTTATTTCTACGTTCCGCTCCGTAAAATTTCTCAATCGTTGGGGAAAAATTACAAATCGTAGAATTTACGTGACGATTCGTACAATTTCAGTTCCGACTCACACTTTTCATTGAATTTTACTTCGCTCGCGGATTACGTTTCGAAACGCAATTTTTCCGTTTTTTTCTGGTAATTTTTGTCGAATTTTTCTCTCCTTGAATGTCATAAACATTGTTTCGATGTGTCTAAATGAGAGACGCACTATCGCAGCAATTTCATTCATTATAAAACCGTAAGAGGCAACATTGACTGCATTTTCATCTCAACTTCCTTTCAGAATTCCCCCGAGTCTAAACTCTAGATACCAAACACCTTCTAAATTCGCAATTGCAGATGGCCCGCGATTAAAAATGAGTGGAAAACTGAATGAAACTCGAAGTGAAGTAGAAGCAACAGCGCTTTTGTCATCGACAGTGGAGGCTTTCGAGTGTGACGAATTCGAAGCCAATCCACCGGCGCGTTACAAATGGCTGCACGTGAGAGGAAGCATTTCTGGGCCTGTCGATAATGCAATCGACGAGAAATCTAGTGCAAACGATGGACGAGTATTGAGAATGAGAAATGTCGTTTGGTCGGACGAGGGTGAATACCGCTGTGTCGCGTTCAACGCCATCAACGGGGTGCGACGAGAGATGACGTCGGAGACGCGATTTCTCCTTCACATTTCCGGCCCACCGGAGATTCAGACGAGGGCGACGGACAAGTTCGCGGAGAAGGGGATGTTCGAGTCGGTGGGGTGGGCCGGGGAGCCTGGCCATCGGCTCATGGCGAGGTTCTGCTCAAGACCACCACCGAGACTCGTCGCCTGGCAGTGGGGGAGCTCGCACATTCGTGCTGGTAAATTATTTTTTTATTGCTGCATTTATTCGGGAACGAGAGCAGGCCGCGCGCGTATTATTTTCCTTGGGTGGCGGGATCGTAAAACCCCACCGTTTTTCACTTTCATTAATTTTGATCTCAATAGTAATGTAGAAAAAATTAATGGTTTCAACAGAGTTTTTCACAATGAGAATTTAATTGTTGAATGATTTATTCTGAATCGTCATAATCCTCTGCATCTTCTTCGTTTCCCTCGCATAAAAAAAAAAAAAATTTTTTAAATATATATTTTCCAAATTTATGAAAAATATATAATAGAAAAAGTAAGACATATTTTATATATTTTTTTATATAAGAGATATAAATTAGATAATATAATTATATTATATTATATTATATTATATTATATATATTAATATATTTTAATCAGATATATATATAATATAAAAATATAAATATATATATTAAAAATACATAAAATGTTTTACATATTTTTAAACATTTGGGCCAATTTAAGATATTTCTTAAAATATTTTTCAAAAATCTAATATTATTGGCCATCTCTGCAATTCAGATAGCAAACGAAAAATAACGACGAATGATTCAATCAATGTCGTTGTTTATCACATTCATTTAATTTGAATTAAAGGTGAAGTCATAGAGCCAAAGTACGAAGCACTTCCACTGGAGCCAATAACCGAAAATTCCGAGTTGACGAATTGTTATTGGGCCAAACTGGAGATAAGAAATCTCCAGAAGGAGGATGCGCGAGTTTACAGTCTCTTAGTTGAGAGTGAGAAGGGACGAGATTCGATGAGCCTCAGACTGATAGTGAGAGATCCCACGGAAATGAAGATCATAGCGATCGCCTCAGGTGTGGGCCTGCTGCTCCTCCTCGCGATAATTGCGCTGGTGATTTATTTGCTGTTGAGGGCGAGGCATCGCCGCTACTGTAAGGATCGCGAGGAGGAGGACGAGGAGGAGGGGAGCATCGCTGCTGACGCTTTTTACGCGACACCGGCGTCGATAAATCGGTCGCAGAAGAGTCAGCCGGCCCCGAAAGTCTACTCCAGAAAACATCCCGATGGGGGTCTGGCTGTCATGTACGATTACAATCAGATCGCCAGGCAGACGCAGACCATGAGCCCCGAAGCGCTGAAGGTCCGGCGGGCACCGGCGGTCCTGCAGGCCCCGACAATTGTTTGAAGAATTCAGTAACGAAGCGGTAAAACGGTTCAAGTCGACTTAGCTCTCTACTGATTTTTTGAGGAATATCTCCGAATCTAAGGGAGATAACGAAATTTTCATAGTGAGCTTTTTCATAGATCTCAATTCGCTCTACAAACGAGGTTATAACGAAAATTTTACTATTTGCCTTACATTCCGAGATATTCATTGAAAACTGACCAAAAGCTAAAATTGACTTAAACCGTTTTACCGCTTCGCTACTGAATTGTTGATTCATTAATTAATTGATTGATGGGTTGATTGGAGCGATTTATTACGTCCTAGATTGGGAAACATTTCTCGAGGACAATAGATACCTTCGTATAAGATACCTTAGGGACAGTAGGAGAGTGGAATTCCCACTAATACTCAGTTGATTGAATTTATTGTTTGTGTTTTGTTTTCTAAACCAATTTATTTATATTAAGGAAGTACCAAATACTGGAGAGAGTGA
This sequence comes from Diachasma alloeum, assembly GCF_001412515.2. Lineage (NCBI taxonomy): Eukaryota > Metazoa > Arthropoda > Insecta > Hymenoptera > Braconidae > Diachasma > Diachasma alloeum. The sequence continues at coordinate 131,749 of NW_021680986.1, forward strand.
GAGAGAGAGAGTGAAAGGGGCATTTACATTTCGTATTCATGTTTCATGTATTTATATTGATTACCACATATTTGATTTCATTATTATAAATGTTTAATTATTGAATGATGTATATTAACGATGTAATAAATTGATTGTAAATTGTAATAGAAAATTCGAGGATACTTCTTTGATTTGAAAAATCTCAAGACTTTCTCCCAGAATTTTATCAACCCTTTATTCAATTTCGATTGAATCTCTCCGGCAGATTTGAAATTTCAAAGAAGTCCATCACGTTCTCATGTGAACGACCTCCGGTTTCCACGTAACTACCCAGTCCGACTACATTGGCTCCATTGGCTCCAAAAATGATTCAATTTCAAACAACTAATTCGTAATTGTTATTGTACACATTTTTTCAATAATTTTGAAAAAAATGAAACCTCTGTAGCTCAAAAATTGGAGGCCCTGGACTATTTTTATCATTTCAGGCGTCTGCGGGACAAACGAGCAATAAACAATTTTTTTTTGCTGTAATTATTTATTTTTTGACATATATAATCGATCTTCAACGTATGAGAAATCGCATTCCAATAGCTCACGATTTTTAAAACTCATAGTAGTGATGTACTAAATTAATTCAGTTTTTAGTGAATATCACGGAATCGAGGGGAGATAGCTAAATTTTTGTGAGAACCTTTCTTGTAGCGCTCAATCTGCTCTAGAAAAAAGGTTATTACGAAAATTTCATTATCTCCTTTGAATTCAGAGATATTCTTCAAAAACTCAACTAAGAGACGAGTCGACTTGACCCGTNACAATGAACAATTTTTTTTGCTGTAATTATTCATTTTTGGACATATATGATCGATATTTAACGTATGAGAAATCGCATTCCAATAGCTCACGATTTTTAAAACTCATAGTAGTGATGTACTAAATTAATTCAGTTTTTAGTGAATATCACGGAATCGAGGGGAGATAGCTAAATTTTTGTGAGAACCTTTCTTGTAGCGCTCAATCTGCTCTAGAAAAAAGGTTATTACGAAAATTTCATTATCTCCTTTGAATTCAGAGATATTCTTCAAAAACTCAACTAAGAGATGAGTCGACTTGACCCGTTTTACCACTTCGCTACTGAATTGTAAATTGTAATGTCAAATTCGACAATATCTCTTCGATTTTAAAAACCTCAAGAGTTTCTCCCAGACTTTAATCCAATTTCAATTGAATCTCTCCAGCAGTTTAAAAATTCAAAGAAGCCTCCACACCCTCATGTGAACGCTCCTCCGGTTTCCACGTAACTACCAGCCCGACTCATTGGCTCGGCAGGGGCGTGAAAGTGGGGGGACGACTCGTGAACTCCAAAAATGATTCATGTTTCCTGCTATTGTCGGCCCTGATGCTCATTGGAGACCATGGTTGACCGACTTGGTTAGTTCCTCGTTTTATTTACTCTCATTTCGCCGAAATAATCGTCAATAATCAAACTCCCCCTCCCCAAGCTCCCCCGAAAGGCCAAAATAATTTTAATTAACGATTAACCACAACTTAATCCCCAACAATTCCAAGTAATTCACCGCTAATTCACGAGTGTCATTGGTGCGGGGGCAGTGTTTTTGACAGCTACATACGTTAATCAGTGAATAGTGGTACAATCAATCGACCAAGATGCGATTAACTAATCAACCAGAATGCCCATTTGTAGATTAATATTTATCATGCATGCGTGCCACTGAAATAATGTCTCTACCCTTTTATTTGTCTGTGCAGTTAACAGTGAGGCCAATGCTAGGCGTATTGCCATGGTGGAAAACTGCTTCGGCAGCTCTGGACAGGTGAGTTTAGCCATCACTATCATCTGATTCATACCCCTGGAATGATCACTCCTCATGATTGATTATTACTTGACTCAGTGATGATGTTGACTCGTGATTCATTGTTTCGTTTTGCCACAGCCACTTGCTGTTCCTGGGAGGGTGCTCGTGGGAGAGGGTGTCCTGACGAAAATGTGCAGGAAAAAACCCAAACCCAGGCAGTTTTTCCTTTTTAATGACATTCTCGTTTATGGAAATATAGTTATCAACAAGAAAAAGGTGAATTTTTCGGTCATTTGGCTTTGTTTTTTTATTTTTATTTTGAACGGGGGTTTTATTTGCGATCATTTTCAGTACAACAAACAACATATTATCCCCCTGGAGGAGGTGAAGCTGGAATCCCTGGCGGATGATGGACGTGAGTATCGAGGGAGGTTTATTCGTGCATTGAGAGAATTTTGGTTTTTTACATTTTTACTTCCTCCAGCGAAAAGAAAGTTTCGGCCATTCATAGGTGACCTCTTTTTGGGAGAAAAAGTGGTTTTCAGTAGAAATATCTGTCATTTGAGGGTCAGAAACTACTGGATAAATTGAGTTTAGAATGGAATTCCTGGAAAAGTGCTGAGAAAGTCCACATTTGCATGCATTGGTCATTAAATTAGTCTTCTTGGATCCATAGGAATATTGTTTTTTGCAATTATCAGTTCAGAGGTGAAACGACAAATAAATATATTTTTTCCTCTTCAGTTAATCTTTTTTTGAGACTGATATGAAATAAATCCACATGGATTTCGAGTTATTCTGCTGTTGAATTGTGAAGCTGATAGGATAATTATATACTCTGGAGTCATTTTTAAACTCGATAATTGTCGAAGTAAAAATCAATATTTTTCTCAGTGGCACCCTCAGAGTATGAGTTTTCTTTTAAACAAGAAGAAGTGTTTTTGAATAGAAATGTCTGCAATGTCTAGAATATAATTACTAGAAATGCCCTGAGAAAGTCCACGTTTGCATGCCTTGACCATTCAGCCTCTCTGGATTCACAGAAGTATGACTTATTTTCGGTCATCAGTTCAGAGATGAAATGACAACTGAATATATTTTTTCCTCTTCAGTTAATCTTTTTTTGAGACTGATATGAAATAAATCCACATGGATTTCGAGTTATTCTGCTGTTGAATTGTGAAACTGATAGGATAATTATATACTCTAGTCATTTTTAAACTCGATAATTGTCGAAGTAAAAATCAATATTTTTCTCAGTGGCACCCTCAGAGTATGAGTTTTCTTTTAAGCAAGAAGAAGTGTTTTTGAATAGAAATTCCTGTAATGTCTAGAATATAATTACTAGAAATGCCCTGAGAAAGTCCACGTTTGCATGCCTTGACCATTCAGCCTCTCTGGATTCACAGAAGTATGACTTATTTTCGGTCATCAGTTCAGAGATGAAATGACAACTGAATATATTTTTTCCTCTTCAGTTAATCTTTTTTTGAGACTGATATGAAATAAATACACATGAATTTCGAGTTATTCTGCTGTTGAATTGTGAAGCTGATAGGATAATTATATACTCTGGAGTCATTTTTAAACTCGATAATTGTCGAAGTAAAAACAAATAAATATTTCTCTCAGTGCATGAATATCACGAAACTGTTGGGTTCGACATAGGTCTCGATGAGGATTTATCACCACTATTAAGTGAAGTTAAACTTCCTAGTTTATGGTAATTATTTATAGAATATCGCAATGGATGGCTCATTAAAACGGTAACAAAATCGTTTGCTGTTTATGCTGCTACTGCAACAGAGAAGCAAGAGTGGATGGCACATATAACAAAGTGCATAGAGGATCTGCTGAGAAAGAGTGAGATACACAATGATTTTTCAACTTTTACGCACATCATGAGCGAGATAAGTCTTATCGGGTTATTAATACCATTTTTCAGGCGGAAAGAAGCCTGTGGAGGTGCATGCTGCTGTTTGGGTGCCTGACAATGAGGCGAATCACTGTATGCATTGTAAAAAGACACAGTTTACAGTTATCAACAGAAGGGTAATTATCAATTCTTCATTAAAATCGTAGGTTGAATTATTTCAGGGAGAATTTCATACAAATATTTCGTTTTTTTGAAGTTCTTCATGTGAGAACTTTCTCATTATATCGTAATTGAGTAATTTATTATGAAAATAATTCGAATTTTATTCATCTTATGAAGTTCTCAAACAAGTCTTACTTGTGCCAAGAAAACAGTTTTTTGAAAATTACCAAAAAAGGATTTTTTGTGCCAAATATGGAGAGAGTGCGCCGGAATGAAAAATTTTTGTCGCAGAAATAGATTTAGTAGTTCAAAAAAAAATGCATTTTCTGTACACGCAAGAAATGTCATTTCTAGCACTACTCCTTCGTTATTTGATACTCCCATACGTATTTTGATCCTGAAAAATCTTCGTTTTATGTGAAACAAGGGATCACAGACAACAAATGAACCCTTAAATGAAACAATAATAGTGATATAATATCTTGTAAGTTAGGGATAAAATATTTGTTGACAAATTTTCCTCTATATGAGATATTTTCAACCTGAAAAGGCACCGTCTGGTGTGAATTATCCGCCGGCAATTTTCAACTAGCGATTTTGCTGGTCCAAACAAGACTTGTTTGACAACGTGTTTGTTTTTCTCTCAGTGTATGATTAAAAATGGATTTCGTTTCATTATCGATGAAAAAATGATTAGAATTGTATTCTGCCAATGCAGCACCATTGTCGACAATGCGGTGCAGTAGTTTGTGGCCCATGCAGCAATAAGAAGCTATTCCTGCCTGGCCAGGGTAATGGAAAAGCCGTGAGGGTCTGCCTACAATGTTACGACGTGGCTAGCAAAGTGAAAGCAACATCCCCCCCTGGAGTAGACAATCTCAACAATTCAGAGCAGCAGCGCAATTCAGCAGACAGCTCAGGTGGCGACAGTTCAGGGGACGAGGAGGATGTGAACAAGGAGGAAAAACACGATGAGGTAATTTTTCATCACTCTCCATCAGATATGTCTCACTAATCGACAATTATCTCTGTCCATCAGCCAAAATTCTACTCAGTTCTCGCTCGATGAATCCCGACAAAGCGACAGAATCATCACCAGAGGAATCAGAATAGTTGTTCCATTCGATCGGACAGGATTACAATTCAGATCAAAGAAAATAAATTTTTATAATCAATAACGTACAACGAAATGACGTGGGAGACGTGTACAACTTCATTTTATCAATTTTCAAGCATGAAAAAAAAGACGAGTAATTAGTATTTCATTCGCAGTATTCGTATGGCGATTGTTATCTGTATATTTTTCATATTTCAATTTCAGCGGAGCTAGAATCTTTGAAAAATTACTCAGGCTTTAACGTATGATTTTTTTAATTTCAATTTTACAGTTCAGAAAAGGTTCTGTTTAACACTAAGTGCTTTTTAAACAAGAAACAACAGCTAAAATAGGGGCGGGGGACTGGGGGATTGCCCATGAGAATGTTGGAGGTATTCATTTTACCTGAGATTCCTCCTGCTCGTATTTTAACCGCGTAATTATTATTTTAAACACAAAAATCCTTGGATATTTTAAGACTCATGCCACTACGTGCCTTCCACCCACACTCTGGACTTGAAAATTTTTTTAAATCATTCAACATTATACTGGTGGCAGTTTAATTATTCTTTCTCTTTAATTTAACACGTAAGTGATTGATAAATGAAACTTGACTGTTTAATCGATATTTATGGTAACAATTGAAATGATGAAATTTCGAGGCCAATTGAACTACGTATTCCATCCATGAAAATGTCAAATTGAAATTGTAAAAAATTTGGAGACATTGTCGGGTAGGAGCAAGCTAATTGTTTCTCGAGAGTTTAGGGGTAAGATTGAATAAGGTTCAAATTTTCTTCTTTTTTTTTCATAAATTACTAATTTTTATATCAGACATTTACATTTGTAAATATCTTATATGATTGTCGATGAGAATGACGGTTTATCTATTAACTATTATGGAATAAAAATAAAAACATATCAACAAGTGATTTTTCTCAATTAATATTACATATTCCTTTAAACTGTTCTTTTTTTATTCAACTATATTGTGTTATTGACTATTCAAATATTGATTTATTGAGGGGACTGTGCGGCTTCAAGCAACGAAAATTTTTTTATTAAATTTTTTTTTATTCTTGGGAGTATTAATGAGAATAATTTTCCATTCTACTGAAGAATTGCAAAAACAATTCCTTCCAACGTTTCGGAAGCACTAAGAGTTCTTCATCAGGGCAATTTATTCAATCTATTTATCTGAAGATGTAAAGGACATATCAGAGCTCTAAAGAATGCCAAACTATAATCAACTGCTGTGAAAAAAATGAAAAACTAATTTGTTTATTCAATTTCAGGAATACAGAGCTAGTTTGTAGATAATAATCCTTCCGAAAAAATCGGTGCTTTTGTCGAAAATTAATTTGAATCCACTGGCTCTGACAGGATTATCCAATGTGAACCGTTGGACTTTGTTTGTGTCTTCGGGATAAAAATCCTGAATGTGTTTTAAACTTGTTGCGTCTAATCTCGCCTCCAGGCGGCAGTTTTTCCCGACGAATCCGCCTTGAAACTGAATTTCAATTGTTGACAATTCGCATTCGCTTTGTAGATTGATCAAAATCCATTGGGGAATCCCCTGAAAGAGAATAAAAATACATGTGGAGTGCCACTGGCGGAATTATTTTTCCCAGGAAGAGTCATTCCTCACTTACTGAGTCGGAATTCCAGCACGTTTCCTCGCTCTCATCGAACATGAACTGCTTTCCATAGCTCTTGACTTCTTTATTGAGTACTGAACTCACTCTTCAGAATTAATGAAAAAATAAATGTTGATAAAGACTGCAGAAAGGGGCACGAACTAGGCGACATTTCAACTACGACAGTTTAATTAACGTTAATAATTAATAATGCCTGCATCCGTTTGGCGTGGATTTAAATCTCAGCAGTTGAAATATCGTAGTTGAAATGTCGCCTAGTTGAAAAGACATGGATTCGCAGAATAAGCATCGAATGATTAAGTTGAAAATTACCTGCAGTCGAACGAATTTTCCTTCAAAATACTGGTCATTTTGAGAAGATAGCTTGTATTTTCGCTTGACACTAGACATGAGCGTGGGCATCTGTGCGTGGTTACGACAAAAGCGCCACCCGTCTGCGCGCGAGACAACTAGTTTGATAAATTCAAAAAAATGACTGAAGTATTGAAGATAAAATATATAGAATTGGAAATATTGTCCATTGCAATTAGTGGCAGGAAGCTGTTGCCATTTAGATAAAAGTACGTTGAACTCTTCTTCGAGAGGAAAACAAGACGATGGAATTCACGCGATATTCAGAATTCTCACTCAATTAAAACAAGATTTCTTGGAAAAGATACAAAATTAAACTGTTATCACCCGCAATCCGTGTAATTGTTGTGGCCATGTAACTTGATGAATTGGAAAATTACTGGAGTCGTTTTAAATCCATTAAGTTGGGAATGTCATCACCGCAATTAGTGATAATTGTATGTTGAACTGTTCTTCAAACCGAAAGCAAGATAATGGAATTCACTCTATTTATGTCATATCCAGAATTGTCACTCAATAAAAGTTGCAAATGCGCTTCGAAAAGTGCACTTTTCATACAGGTATCGCAAAAACAATTAATCGAGCTATTTCATGTCACATCTCAATTAAAAGGTTGAATTAATTAAATTTAAATTCAATTTGAGTATGTTTATTATTAAGTCATTTCGATAGATTGGGTAATCTAGGGATTTTTTAAATATAAACAATATAAATAATACTTTCCGTCATGAGTATTACTTTGAACTGGTGATTTTATTAATTTCATTATTATACTTTGTCCATTTGATTTTAATTCCGTAGTTGGCGGAACCTCAATCAAAAAATATATAATATGGGCCAATTCCATATATTTGTCAAAATTATAAAGAATATATAGAAAAAATATATGGAACATGTATTTTATATATTTTTCTATATAAATTGGGTCAATTTAAGATATTTTTTTGTACATTTTTCAAAATATAATTTTTTCCGTCTGGGTGTTGTGTCTTTATGAAATGAAAGAGTGAAATGAAATAAAATGAAACATTCATAAAACACTTCCTCATGTATTCCAAACTCATTAATTACGTTTGCATAATTAGTTTTCATAATTCCAAATTAACGACCAGAGATCCGTCGATTCAGAATGCCCTCTCCCCCAGCGGCTTAAGGATCAACTCCTTGACCTCGACCCTCTGCGGGGTTCCTATGACGTAGCCCACAGCTTCGGCCACGTCCACCGGTTCCAAGGCCGGCTCCTTCATGAGCGCCGCATCGAAATTGTTTTCTTTCACAATCTCAGTGATTACAAATCCTGGACTGATGCTCTGGGTAACATCAAAGGAAGTTTAATCAACCGATCACCCTCCATTCATCTGATCTTACACGCTGAACGTACCGTGACCCGAATGTTCTGCCCCATGAGCTCTCTCTGCAGTGTCTCTGAAAACCCAGTGATCGCATGTTTCGTCGCTGCATAAACGTTTCCATCGAGGTCCAGAAATTTCACGACTCGATGCCCCAGAATACTAGAATTGAGAGGTATTGTGACAGTTTGTATGCGATTAATTGGATTCTTACCTGTTCATGTTGATGATGTGGCCCTCGAGTTTCGACTCCTGCAGCATTTTCAAGGCCTCTTTCGCGCAGTACATTGCGCCCATCATATTCACCGCGACAACTCCTCTCCAAGTTTCAGGAGTTGTCACTGTTGATTAGAGAGAATTTTTTATTGTGGAAATAAATGAAATGAATGAAATGAATGAAATGAATGAAGTGAATGAAGCGAATGAAGTGAATGAAATGAATGAAATGAATGAAGTGAATGAAATGAATGAAATGAATGAAGTGAATGAAACGAATGAAATGAATGAAATGAATGAAATTAATGAAATGAATGAGATGAATGAAATTAATGAAACGAATGAAAATAATTAAATGAATGAAATGAATGAGATGAATGAGATGAATGAAATGAATGAAATGAATGAAATGAATGAAATGAATGAAATGAATAGAATGAATGAAAAGAATGAAATGAATGAGATGAATGAGACGAATGAAATGAATGAAAACTCACCGGAAAAACCACCGGGTGTAGCATATCCCGCGTTGTTTACTAGTACCTGCACGGTTCCTATATTCTTCTTGATGTATTCAAATGCCTTGGCAACTTCTTCATCCTTCGAAATGTCGCACTTCACAGCGTAGAACTTTCCCTTAACTCCTGACAACCCCTTCATGTCGTCCTGAATCAATCTCGTTGTATTTATTTCTCGCTATTCCATTTTAATTTGCTCATGTACGAAAAAAATCACAGAAAAATCTTGAAAAAACGAATTTTCGCGAATATCTGCGTTTTTTTTACATACCTCCATTTTTTGTTTCCGCCGGGCCAAGCCCACGACAATCATCCCCTTTTTTACGAGCATCTTCGCTATTTCCTGACCGATCCCGGAGGACGCGCCAGTGACCACAGCTATTTTTCCCGTCCAACGCTCCATTCTTCAATTTTTCAAAGAAGAGAACAGATCCGTTGTTTTTCCCTTGATATTGCTCGCAGCGAGGGGATTATGAATGTCACATGTGGAATTGGCATCGGTTATAAAACATTGTCTCGATGATCGTGGAAATGACGTGAATTCGTGCGAAAGAATGGCAGGGGTGATGACAGGTCAAGAACGTTTGAGTAATTGAACGTTAACACGTTAATAATTGTTCATTACATTCGTCAATTATTAGTAATCCTACCGCACAATGTTACGTCGCTGTTGACATTGGTTAAAAACATTCATGCATATCGTTTAAAAGAACAATCGTCTCATATGACTCGAAAATTCGGGATAATAACTTTCGTCACGGCATCGTCACTATTTTTCCTAATACAGTAGAGGCTTTGTATAAGACACCTTATCAATCGAATCAAGTCGATTTTGGCTACTGGCCAGTTTTCAATGAATACCTCGAAATCTAAGGGAGACAGCAAAATTTTTTTCATAACCTTTTCAGTAGCACTCAATTCGCTCTACAAAAAAGATTATTATGAAAATTTCGATATCTGTCTTAAATTCGGAAATATTTTAGAAAAACCCAACTAAAGAGTAAATTTGCTTGAACCGTTTGACCACTTCGCTGCTGATTTGTTTCAAAATCAATTCCTTCAGCAACAGATAATGCAATGAATTGAAATTACAGTAGAATTCATACAACTCCTGAGGCCAAAATTAGAAATTCTGAGAGAAAAATGGGAAATTTTGAATTTGATGAATACAATGCGAAAATCCCCATTTAGAATTTTCACTTCCGTTTGGTCCTTCCGCCTAGCTAATTCCACAACGACCATTCCATTCCGAACGGGTACCTTAGCAGTTGTTAATCCAATTCCAGCGGATGCTCCAGTAACAGCAGCGACTCTTCCAGCCCAGCTGTCTATCTTTGTTCTCTCAAATTGGATCTCGAAGCCCAACTAACTTCCGAATAGGATTACTACGTTCACTGGTTAATGTTCAGGCGTAAATGCGTGGCGAGAGCGGCTCAGAGAGATTGAAGGACGCCCACCAGAAGGCAACAACTTTGTCAATTATTTTTGCATATAACATCGCACATAAAATCGAGTTTTTCATTTTTATCGCTAATGATTCATTCGCTCGTCCCGAAATTTCTCGAGTTTATCCACGAGGCGTGAAAAAGGGGAAAGGTAGCTGATGAGGCAAAGAACGATTCGATAAATCCTCCGAAAATTTCTAACTTCAATTCTTATTTCTTTCCCATTCTCGAAATTAAAGGGCGCAGGACAACAACACGACACGATAGACAAGCAATTTTATTCCATTTTGCATTATTTTTTCTGTCGATTGGAAGACCTGAATTTATGAACAGATGATGAGGGAAAATTATTACATAATTTTGCCTGTTCGATTAATGAGGTCACTTCAAATTGACGATTATTAACTATAAAACTTGTTCTTATTTTTATTTATTTTGTTAAGCATTTTTTAATTTTAAATATTTAATTTGCATACGGTACACAATATAAGGCGCGGGTTACATTCATTTTATATTTTTATCGAGCATTTATCCAAGAATTTATTAATAATGCCCCCATCAAAAAATAGATTTAAAAAATATATGATATGGGGCAATTCCATGAATTTTTCTCATTTATAAAGATTACATAAAAAATATATATATAATATGTTTTCTATATTTCGTAGCAAATATAAAAAACATATATTTTATGCATTTTTTAAGACTTGCTTGAGAACTTTGTCGTTTCTCTCTCAGTGCAGTTCTACCATATATTCACGCAAGAAAATAAATACTTAGAAAGCCCTCTCCCCCAAAGGTCTGATTATCAACTCCGTTATCTGGACCCTCTGCGGCATTCCCAGAACATAAACAACCGAATCCGATATGTCCTTGGGTTCCAGGCTCGCTCCCTCGAAGACAGACGGATCGTTACCGTATCTACTTAATATGTCGGTCTTCACCAGGCCCGGGCTCAAACTCTGAAATTAAATATGATTGATTGAGAAATGAATTCGAATGCCCGAAATGATTGCAGAGTATTCAACTGACCGTGACCCGAATGTTCTGCCCCATTAGCTCTCGCTGAAGTGTCTCGGTGAAGGCAGTGATTCCGTGTTTGGTCACTCCGTAAATATTGAAAGACATTTCGTCGAACAGGTAAATCCGGTGGCCTTGGATGCTGGAAATGATTGATGCATGTCGATTAACGTCTGAGATAAGTAGTGATTATAGGGTGCCCCATAAAAAATTTCATCAATAATTCTCCCAATCCCCAATTTCATCCAACAATTTCTCCCAATTCGTTCAAAAACGAATTATCACATTTTAATGAGTTGCATCACCTGTTTATGTTGATGATGTGACCCTCAACTTTGGCTTCTTGCATCATCTTGACAGCCGCTGTAGCGCAGTAGATCGAGCCCATTAAATTGACGTCAACGACCCCCTGCCAAGTGTCTGGTACTGTGTCTGTTCGAATTATTCATCGTTTTCATTATTCCGAATGACCGAAAAAATAGTCTTGAGGAAATTGACTAGAACAATTGTTACCAGCGAACGTTCCGAGAGCTATATACCCAGCGTTGTTAATCAGAACTTGAACGGTTCCCAGATTTTGCTTGATCCATTGGAACGCTTGGGCAATGCTGTCCTTCTTACTGACGTCGCATTCCAACGCGTGGAGCTTCCCTCTAGCACTCGCGAGATCTTCCATCTCGTCCTAAGTTACTCGCAGAATTCAAGAGGTGTTGGAAGAATTTTTTGCGAGAAAATGAGAAAATAGTGTGATGCCGCGAGACCTTTCACGAGACTTCACGAGACAAAACTTTGGAGAGATGATCTCGGTCTCAATGAGCACGGAAATCTTCGCTCTTGTCTCGAAATACGCAGCATCGACTCCTCTCGTGATGACTCCGAGTCACTTTAATAGTGATGCCGCGAGAGACTTTACGAGACATCACGAGACAAAACTTTGGAGAGCTGATCTCGGTCTCAATGAGCACGGAAATCTTCGCTCTCGTCTCGAAATACGCAGCATCGACTCCTCTCGTGATGCCTCCGAGTCACACTAATAGTGATGCCGCGAGAGACTTTACGAGACATCACGAGACAAAACTTTGGAGAGCTGATCTCGGTCTCAATGAGCACGGAAATCTTCGCTCTTGTCTCGAAATACGCAGCATCGACTTCTCTCGTGATGACTCCGAGTCACTTTAATAGTGATGCCGCGAGAGACTTTAAGAGACATCACGAGACAATACTTTGGAGGGATTGTCTCGGTCTCAATGAGCACGGAAATCTTCGCTCTCGTCTCGAAATACGCAGCATCGATTCCTCTCGTGATGACTCCGAGTCACTTTAATAGTGATGCCGCGAGAGACTTTAAGAGACATCACGAGACAATACTTTGGAGGGATTGTCTCGGTCTCAGTGAACGCGGAAATTTTTGGTCTCGTCTCAGAGACGAGAGCAAAGATTTCCATGTTCATTGAGACCGAGATCATCTCTCTAAAGGTTTGTCTCGTAAAGTGTCTCGCGGCATCACTATGGGAAATGAGAATGAGAAAAAGAAAAAGTTTAGTCCGCGAGGGTTGGTCACTCACCAGCATCTTCTGTCTCCTCCTGGCAAGTCCAACTACAATCATTCCATGTTCAATGAGGGCTCTAGCCGTCGCCAGGCCAATGCCGGCCGAGGCACCAGTCACAACAGCAATTTTTCCGACCCAACGATCCATGCTTACGGAGAACAAGACGATAATTCAACGATGAATGATTGCGGATGTGCGCGCTTCCAAGTTCAGACTTGAAATGAGACGGTAATTTACAGAGGCACTGTGGACCCGGATTTTCAAAGACCAGCGCGCGTGCTTGTGCTTTAGAGTGGGCGTGTGGTACCCTTTGGAGACTGCGAGGAATCACGATATTGAAATTCTACAACTCGAATTTGACCTAAGATTTAAGTCGATTTTGACTACTGATCAGTTTTCAATGAATATCTCGGAATCTACGGCAGATGGCGAAATTTTTGTAATGACCGTTTTTATAGAGCGAATTAAGAGCTACAAAAAAGGTAATTACAAAAATTTTTCTATCTCTCTTCGTTTCGGAGATATTCCCCGAAAACTCAGCCGAGAGCTAAGTTGACTGGTGACACCGCGAGAGACTTTACGAGACAAACTTTGGAGAGATGGTTTCGGTCTCAATGAACATGGAAATCTTTGGTCTCGTTTCAGTCTCGAAATGCGCAGTATCGACTTCTCTCGTGATCACTCCGAGTCAATTTATCTCACCTCGATCTCAAGCTTTTCGTATTTTTCGGGTGAGATTTTGTGCTCCTAGTAATTTTTAAGCCATGAATTTCTTGATACAAGTAAAAACGTACTTCTCAATGAACTCTTGTCTTCTCAGTGTTATCTCAGAGGTACGTTTATTCGTGAATTCAGAGTTTTACTCGCGAATTATGTCACATGCTCGCGTGCACAGTACATCCTACATTCAATTTTCAGTGACCTGAGACATCGTTCATTACTTGATATGAAAGAACGTATAGTGTTCATGATGTAATTCGCTAAAAAAAATTCGAGTTTGCAGAAAAATAAATGAATAAATAAAATTTCGGATGGCAAGCCTCTCTCAGTAATTAAAAATTCTAGAAATGGGTTCCAATTTTCGAACGACGGAAATCCTCTCTCCCACGATTTAGTTTGGTTGATGTAATCACAGAAACTTTCCCTGTTTTTTGTGCGTCCGAGTGTTGTGCCGCGGGTCGCAGGTGAGCGAGGGTGTATATGCTGAAGACAATGCAAAGTAGGAAAATTACTCGGTTCGACGTGTCTCGTTCGAGGAAAGTTAAATGTGGCGTTCAGGGAGACTTCCGATGACATGCAATAAGGAAAAGAGCAATTTCCCGTAAAATATTTTCTTCATTCTAGAGAAACAATTGAATGTAAATATTGAGGCTGAGAGAAAAGCGACAAAGTTCTCAAACAAGTCTTACTTCGTCTTCGTTTTCGTCTTTTCGAAGAAAATAGTTTTTTGAAAATTATCAAAAAAGGATTTTATTGTGCTAAACATGCAGAGAGTGCGCCGGAATGAAGAATTTTTGTCGCAGAAATAGATTTAGTAGTTCAAAAAAAATTGCATTCTCTGTACACGCAAGAAATGTTATTTCTAGCACTACTCCTTCGTTATTCGATACTCCCATACGTATTTTGCTCCCGAAAAATCTTTGTTTTATGCGAAACAAGGGATAGTAGTTTTTCGTTTCGGCTGTCTAATAATCACAGACAACAAATGAACCCTTAAATGAAACAATAATAATGATATGATAGCAATCTTGTAACTTAGGGATAAAATATT
>NW_021680986.1:148083-294568 GCF_001412515.2 Diachasma alloeum
CATTCTCTGTACACGCAAGAAATGTTATTTCTAGCACTACTCCTTCGTTATTCGATACTCCCATACGTATTTTGCTCCCGAAAAATCTTTGTTTTATGCGAAACAAGGGATAGTAGTTTTTCGTTTCGGCTGTCTAATAATCACAGACAACAAATGAACCCTTAAATGAAACAATAATAATGATATGATAGCAATCTTGTAACTTAGGGATAAAATATTAGTTGATAAATTTTCCTCTGTATGAGATATTTTCATCCTGAAAAGGCACCGTCTGGTGTGAATTATCCGCCTCTTGAGCCAAACATTTCGTTGCTGTCGAAAGCAGAGCAATTATTCATGTTTGATCCTTTCAAATTCGAACCAAACAAATTCTTTTTTGGCAATTTTCAACTAGCGATTTTGTTCGCCCCATTTTGTACGCGTCTCATTATTTATTCCCATTCTCTCTTCAGTCTGAATTTAAAGAAGACTGTTTATGCTACACTTCAAATTACTCAATGCAATCTGATCTCAATCCTCCACAAACATCGTTCTATATTCTATATTTCAGTAGTCCATCGATGTCGTTGCGCAATTGGAGCATGGGAAAAGTCCTCTTCGTTCATATTGAATCGACTATTCCCAGTCCCCATGAAATTAATTATCCAGTTTGTCCGCGTCATTTTATCCCTCGTCATGAGAATATTCTCAAAATACACGATGTTATTCATTTCCATGGATGATAATAACAGAATAAATAATGAGATGTTGGAGGAGTTTAAGCAATACTATTTTATCGTCAAATCGCGACGTTCGCGATAGTCACAATCAACTCTAGTAAACTCTGTGTCGAGTGTCCGTAACATATTGAATCATTAAAAATTACAAAAACGCCGACAACGGTACAAGGATTCGAAGCGACGCGTGTCGCGGGCTGTCAGTTATTCGCATTAAGCAGCATCATCATTCCCCTGGTAAAAACGATAACAAGTGGGATATTGCTTCCAATTTTTATCAATTATTGTACCTGTTTTGGTAATAAATTAGTAATATGCTTCCGAGTGGATAATAAGATCCCCATAAGACACCATAAGGCTCCCATAAGATTCTCATGAGACCCCCATAGGATACAACAATATTAGTCCAATGTTGGCGCAAGGTTGGCACAAGGTTGGCGCAAGGTTGGCCCAATGTTGGCGCATGGATTTTCGACTATAATTCGAAAACTGATAATGGCATCGAAACCACGTTCGAACTCGGTCTGGATAACATGAATACCAATATTTATAGCGCAAATTCAATCGATTTGGGCAATTGTTTTGTTAATCACATCGTATTTTGATTCCTGAGCCCAGAATTAGCTATCCTAACCCGAAAAATTAGAAAATGTAATTTTGGGAATACAATGCTTCCATTCGCAAGCAAAGAATGCTAACAGTCATCACAATGACTAGTTGAATGACGTTCCAATCTCTGCGACAGGAATTCGATTTTTATGTTCTTAGTCCAAGGTTGGCGCAAGGTTGGCACAAGGTTGGCGCGGGGTTGGCACAAGGTTGGCGCGGGGTTGGCGCAAGGTTGGCCCAATGTTGGCGCATGGTTTTTCGACTATAATTCGAAAACTGATAATGGCATCGAAACCACGTTCGAACTCGGTCTGGATAACATGAATACGAATATTTACAGTGCAAATTCAATCGATTTGGGCAATTGTTTTGTTAATCACATCATATTCTGATTCCTGAGCCCAGAATTAGCCATCCTAACCCGAAAAATTAGAAAATGTAATTTTGGGAATACAATGCTTCCATTCGCAAGCAAAGAATGCTAACAGTCATCGCAATGACTAGTTGAATGACGTTCCAATCTCTGCGACAGGAATTCGATTTTTATGTTCTTAGTCCAAGGTTGGCGCAAGGTTGGCACAAGGTTGGCGCGGGGTTGGCGCAGGGTTGGCGCAAGGTTGGCCCAATGTTGGCGCATGGTTTTTCGACTATAATTCGAAAACTGATAATGGCATCGAAACCACGTTCGAACTCGGTCTGGATAACATGAATACGAATATTTACAGTGCAAATTCAATCGATTTGGGCAATTGTTTTGTTAATCACATCATATTCTGATTCCTGAGCCCAGAATTAGCCATCCTAACCCGAAAAATTAGAAAATGTAATTTTGGGAATACAATGCTTCCATTCGCAAGCAAAGAATGCTAACAGTCATCGCAATGACTAGTTGAATGACGTTCCAATCTCTGCGACAGGAATTCGATTTTTATGTTCTTAGTCCAAGGTTGGCGCAAGGTTGGCACAAGGTTGGCGCGGGGTTGGCGCGGGGTTGGCGCAAGGTTGGCCCAATGTTGGCGCATGGTTTTTCGACTATAATTCGAAAACTGATAATGGCATCGAAACCACGTTCGAACTCGGTCTGGATAACATGAATACGAATATTTACAGTGCAAATTCAATCGATTTGGGCAATTGTTTTGTTAATCACATCATATTCTGATTCCTGAGCCCAGAATTAGCCATCCTAACCCGAAAAATTAGAAAATGTAATTTTGGGAATACAATGCTTCCATTCGCAAGCAAAGAATGCTAACAGTCATCACAATGACTAGTTGAATGACGTTCCAATCCCTGCGACAGGAATTCGATTTTTATGTTCTTAGAAAGGAATACCTCGATGGCTTCAGGAGGGTGAGTGGAGACGACGCCAACAGTGAAAGTATTTTCTAGTCGACTCACGTGCTTCGAGCTTCTAGAGTATATCACGCGGTCCACTACCGCAACCCAGCTCAGTACCATCTTCAACAGTCTTCTACCTCCTAGCTTATTCGAGGGTGTCGAAGGTGATTAGCGAATTGGTTCACTTAATAATTATATTCTACATCTGGCGCTGAGAGTTTACGAGTTCCCCCTCACAGCCGGGAACGCAGAATAAGTCAAAGTTGGAGGAATTTATAAGTGTGAAAATTGAGGAAAGATTGCACTCGGGGCGAGGGAAGAGTGAGTTGCAGGTGTTTGATAGGTAAATACACGAAAACTTTGAGGATGATTGAGGTTAATGGATGGAACGATGCATACGTTCGGTGCATGGCGATCTTCCATTGAATTAATTCGAGGGTTGAATCCAGAAAAATTTTTTATTATCACGTCAAGTCGATTTTGACTACTGACCAGTTTTTGACGAATATCTCGGAATCTAAAAGAGCTGGACAAATTTTTGTCATAACCTTTTTTGCAGAGGCAACTGAGGGCTATAAAAAAGGTCATGAGCAAAATTTTGCTATCTCTCTTGGATTCCGAGGAATTTATCAAAAAATGGCCAAAAGCCAAAATCGACTTTTCTGAATTTTCGTTACGTGTTTCATGTTATTGATAGAAAATTTTTTTTCGCCAAGCATTGGAACAATAAATTTATTTTCAAGGTCTCCATTACCGCCTCAAGTCAAGTAAACCATGAGTTGGATAAAATCGTAGAAATAATTCCTGTCGTCAGGTGGAATTTATCGTATTTTGCAAGTTGACAAATTATTTATATTATATATTTTTCGGGGAGTGGCGGGGGGCGGGGTGTCTGTGCTATCTCGTTTGACAGAACAGGTAAGGAAGGGTAAGACTCAACATTTCACGCTTGATGAAAAATCCCGGTGATTAAACAGACGCGATCTATTCTTGATTGAAGATAGATTGCGACGATTTAGTTTAATTAGTGTCGAGTCAACCGCTGTTGTACTGCGGCTGGAAATGAAAATACGAGAGAGCAATAACGGCAATTACTATTAAATTGTCATCTGGGAAAGGCAGTAGTCGGACGTGTTGAATTGGTCCTCTATTATCTCGGGAAGGCGGCACGATCAGGCGTCATCGTCTCCCACAAATGCCCTAGAATAACCGAAAAAAGGAAATAAATAACCCCCGTCCCTCAATTTCTATCCAAATACGCATGAAGCTAGCGAGACAAGAATTTCTCGTGAATTTCGTGAAAGGGTTAATCTGAGTTCAATGGGTTCAATCAAATAGCCCGTAATAATGTTTTTATCGTTTGATTGTTCCCTTTCAATAGAGAATTCATTTAAAATTGATGAATTATAATTTTTTTCTCTGCATGTTTGGCACAAAAACATCGATGAATTCATTTGAAAAGAATTAATGAATTGTTTATTTCATGTAATTGAGAATTTTAATTCAAATAAATTAATGAGTTTATGAATTTCCAACGAAACAATTGTTGCGGTGAATGTGAAATTTTAATTTAAAGACTCTTATTCGGCTCGAATGCGTCATCTCTCCGGATGCACACGTGAGCAAAAAATCTGCTGAGACATTCGGTCAGATTGACCTCCGCGAAGTGATCCACAACAAAGGAAACGCGAGAATTAAGACACGGTGAAAGAATTACGTTGCAGCCCGCGATGGCAGTGAAAAACATTGAAAGGTCCGCCACCGAATGACGATGTGATCACGACGCGATGCAGCGTGCGAAATCGTGAACGAACGAGACGCCACTTTTGTTTACAAGTGTGGAGACGTGCACACCGGGACCGCGCCTGGACCTCTTGCGTCAGTGCATCCTCAGATCACTTTCTTCGGCTAGTGCGATCATCATTCATTCCGGGAATCACTTCTGATTATGAAATAGCGATTTTAAATTACGACTGGGATTTCTTACTTTGTTGAGTGATGAACCTGAAAATTCACTGAACGTTTCAGATTTCTTCTCTTGCATTCCCATAAAAATTCCCGGAAACCGACTCCCCATTGCGGATTACGTGAATTGTTCCGTAATTTTTACTGAATATTTCCCTCCGTGCGAGCGAAACGACAGGTGAAATTACCAAAATCAAAATTCGTGATGACTCTGATCTGACGAAATTGAAGAAAGATGAGCCGTAATGATTATTTCATTGATGATCCACATTTTCTTTTCTGCACACGTCATGTTTGCCATTGAGGCAGATAAATTGCGGTCGTTATATAAGACACGGGCAGAAGTGGACATCGACTGTCTTCAATCAAATCTATATTATTGAACAATATTTATGCAACAACGTAAAGCATGTTATCAAGATTATAGTTTTACTCATGAAGAAAATTATATAATTTGATTATGAATATCAAAAATAAAAACTATCCATCTATGATGGATGTGATAAATGGATGGGTTTAAACAGAAATTTAAAAAATAATTATATATTTCATGTGTAAAAAAAATACATAAAAAATAAAAACACAACATAAAATAAAAACAAAATAAATACATAAAAAAATGCATGGGAATATATTTCATAATTACATAAAAATTATGTATGAAATACATAAAAAATTATGTATTTCATACATAATTTCATACATAATATTTGTAATGTATTTCATACATAATTTTTTAGGAATTGATTATCAGTAATAATCCAATAATTGATAATTATAATTATCAGTTATTGGATTATTATCATTGGGGTTTGGAATTTATGTGAATAATAATTTTTATTATCATTTGGTATTTGGAGAGCGCCCGAGGCATAATCGGAAGGTTCCGGGTTCAAACCCCGGTCTGGATTATCCATTTTTTTCCATTAAAAATTTCCTGGTTATTCATATTGAAAATAATCCCGGTTCCCCCCCTACCTCATCCAAATCCCGTTCACTCATTCTCCTACGACGTAACAAAGATGTGGAACGCTATATAAATTCCCTTCTTCAACGTAAATGATGCGGATGCGCATATCTTTATTTTTAAAAATATAATATAATATTAATCATTAATATTATATTAATTATTATAATTAACATTATAGTATATCATTTAATATTAATAAATATTTATAAATATTTACAAAAATTTGCTGATCTGCTAATAATTTTTTGTTCTTTTAAATATTATATAATATTAATGATTGATATTATATTATATTTGATAACATAATTATCAAGAGCATCTTCAAGAGTCCCAAAAAAAATGGTCCGATATGTGTTGAATTCTCCTCTTGCCCTCAAGCCTCAATTGCCTAAATTTTGGGCTGAAACAGGGAATTATCCAATGATCATCCTCTCCTCACTTTCACTCCGCGTCAATGTATTCGCCTTAACTAGTAGCGTTGTAATTGCCGATGCCCATTCCGTCAGATTGGAAGCGTTTAGATGATACAAGGATAGCTAACAGCAGCAATTTAATCTCAAGTAACCCGCCGAGATGGGAGATAGTTTGGGGAACGAGAAATGCCGGGAAAGTAACTGTGCGTGGAGCCCGTGCACCTCAAGAGAATTATGTAAATATGATGCTGAGTTTTTGTTGTTCTGTTGCAGGAAGAGATTCAAAGTCTGAATGTGAGGTCACAGGGGCAGCTGAAGGGGAATCACCATGAGGAAGGGGAAGAGATGGTTCTGCCAATGGACCTTCTTGGCGCTCATTCTCCCTGAAATGATCAATTGCCAAAAGGTTTTTAATTACTTCCTCCTCATTTCGTTCGGGTTTTCCTTCACAAAAAACAACATCTCCCCTTTTTCCGAGGAATTTATTTTTATTCATTTATTTATTACGGGATTTTTAAATGCATCGCACGGGTATTTCCAAAGCACTTGAAATTTATCATCCCGTTCAGCTAAAAGGATTGTGTTATCCAACCGTGTGAAGCGGAGCGCGTAGAATTGGAAGCGCGCGATTGTTGCTCAACGCGTACGACGGTGCTTCGGTTCTATGACTGTATTATTGTGCGCGGATGTATCAAGAGATAGGTTTTCAGGGTAGATAGACTGCTGCTTCTCCCACATTTGCTTCACATGCAGATATTACGTCCGCATCGCGCTCTACATTCAATTCCATTGGGTGTTGTTACTAAATCTCTGTTTTCATTAATTTTCATTTTCTCATTTTTTTCTCGCTTTTTTTGAATCGATGGACTTCACCCTGAAAAGTCTCATTTGTGACCCTTATGAGGGTCAATAGGCATCAGCGGGTTTCAAATAAGATAACTCGCTCGTTGCGCCCGAATTCAATGAAATTTTCATTTTTACTGAATGAATATCGATAACTCATCAATTTGGATCTGTTTTCCCTTTTCTCTCTAAACATTACCCCGCGCGATAGAATGGCAGCTGATGTTGGGGGATTGTTGGTGGACTCGAGAATAATCACAGACGAAATTTTTACTCTACCGGCACGGTAATTTTTATTTTTATCAGGATAAAATTCAGTAGCGAAGCGGTAAAACGGTTTAAGTCGATTTTGATTATTTACCAGTTTTCAATAAATATCTCAGAACGTAAGGAAGATGGCAAAATTTTTGACATAACCTTTTCTATAGCACTCAATTCGCTCTACAAAAAAGGTCATTACAAAAATTTCGTTATCTCCCTTGAATTCGTAGATATTCCTTAAAAACTCAGATGAGAGCTAAGTCAACTTAAACCGTTTTACCGCTTCGCTACTCAATTTCTCTAAAGTAGAATAAAATTTGATCATCATATTAATTTTCACTGAATTTCGGGGTAGAAATGAGGAAACGATGACTCGTAATACACTTTTATAGAACGGTAGGATAATTTTAATAAAAAATTTCTCTCCAAATAATTTGTTATTCAAGCAAAAGCGCCAGATATTCCGTGAACAAGTGCTCCCAGCCCTCGGCGGTAAAATTCCGGAAGAAGCTTTTAGAACAGACCGTCTAGCCCTGAATCGCCTGAATAAAGAAGGTATCACTGTTGTTGATGGCGTGATACTCGAGGCTCGCCACGCAGACAAACATCCAACTCATGACCGAATCCAGCCTGAAGTTATAAAGGTACGTAATACCCAGCAATTCTCGTGTGTTCTATTGTTGAATTCGTGAGACATTATTCTACGAATTACCGATCCCTGATTTCATACATTTGTTTGGGGCACTATTGTGGATTGAAATCGTGGGGCAATCGTGATATTATCAATCACGACGGGATGAAGAAGTCTTCGGATTTCATTTGAGATTCAATTCTCAAATGTTAGAGGACAAAATCTCCTCCCAAAAATCCCTTCCGAAAACTTATTCGTATAATCACAACAATATTATCGATCATACGGTTAAAAAAAAAAAAAAAAAAAAAAACATGTAATAAAAAAAAAAAGAAAAATATCCCGTCTTTTTTTTTTCACAGAACCAACGTAGTTGGTAACGTAGTTTTGAGTTATTCTCGAATAAAATAAAGGAAGAAAAAGAAATAGAATAGTCGATTCCAATGAATATCTCGAAATCTAAGGGAGATAGCGAAATTTTTCTCAGAACCTTGTTAGCAGCCCTCAATTTTCTCTACAAAAAAGGTTATTATGAAAATTTCGCTATCTCCTCTGAATTCCAAAATATTTCTGGAAAACTCAACCAAAGACTAAATTGACTTAAACCGTTTGACCAGTTCGCTACTGAATTTTAAAAATAAACATTTGTAAACCTCTATTCATATCAAATTTGGTGATTGCCCTCTCCAGGGAGGTTTTCCTCGAGAGACTTTGCCCGGGAAATTGAAAAAAATGTTAATTTTGTCCGGGAAATTGTGTCCGAGCATTCATTCATCTTTTTTTCCTTTGCATTCTCAAGGTTTACGCGACTGTAGACAACAGATACGTCCCACCGGAAGGTAGATATCACTACGATCAGCCGAGGACTGTGGACACAACGTACGTCATCAGGAAACCAATTGGCGATTCCGGCCTCACTCTCAATCCCCCCGATCACCGTCATGAATCGACTTATCCTCCAGCTGAGGCTCACGGCTACGTGAATTTCCACCGACAAACGCCAGTCCCCGTTCCCATTTCCCCTCCCACTCCCCCCAAGATCTACAAGCCTATTATTAAACCCCTCATCATCCCTGCGGATCACATCTTATTCTCAGGGTTCTATCATCCCTCCTGGGATCATCCGCACGCCTTCGATTGGAGTGGAAGTAGATTCAGGGACCAACTTCGTGATGAACATCCACCGGTGTTTGACACTTATCAAGTAAAATTTTAGAAATTTATAAAATAAAAAAAAGAAAAAGAAAATTTGAAGAAAACAAAAATTCGAGTGCAAATAAACAGAGATAGCCGTATTCAGCAATTATAATTGCCGTTAAATTATAAAGTTTTCAACTGTTAATATGAATGTTGAAAAAAAATTTAAATATTAAATTAACCTTTTTAATATTGTCGAACTCTAATATTGTTGGTCATCCCTGCAAATAAATGGGGTGAAAATATATTTTCGTATTATCACAGATTATAGAAAACTATCAAGGATTTCTCGACGATTTCCACAACCGACGATTGCGTCATACGGAAAATCCTACTCTGGCGAACGCGCTAACAGCCGCAGGGAAGGCCATTAAAACTTCTGCAAAATCTGCATTCGAATTTACCTCGCCTCAGCTCGAAGACACGAAACGTGAGACGAGCATTCCAGAAACAGGATTTTCATGCGAAGGGAGGATAGGAACATTCGCTGACATCAAAGCCAACTGTCAGGTGAAAATAGAACTTGTATTCAGAGATAATCCCCTTAGAATTGAATGAGAAATGCCCCGTCACTTTCTAGGAATTTGTCAGTCTTTTTCATTCAGTCCACTACTTCGATTAATTTACTCTAGTATATCAGTCAGTGTCATAATGTGCAGGAGCACGGGGTGACGGGGATTATATAAGTGGGAACGGACTAGTCATGGGACGATTACACTGAGAGAAAAAACGCTGTCAAACGAATCTCGTTGGGGCCAACAAAATCGCTAGTTGAAAATTGCGAAAAAAGAATTTGTTTGGTTCGAATTTGAAAGTCTCAAACATGAATAATTGTTCTGCTTTCGACAGCAACGAAATATTTGGCTCAAGAGGCGGATAATTCACACCAGACGGTGCCTTTTCAGGATGAAAATATCTCATTAGAGGAAAATTATCAACAAATATTTTATCCCTAAGTTACAAAATTGCTATCATATCATTATTATTGTTTCATTTAAGGGTTCATTTGTTGTCTGTGATTATTAGACTGCCGAAACGAAAAACTACTATCCCTTGTTTCGCATAAAACAAAGATTTTTCGGGAGCAAAATACGTATGGGAGTATCGAATAACGAAGGAGTAGTGCTAGAAATGACATTTCTTGCGTCTACAGAGAATGCAATTTTTTTTGAACTACTAAATATATTTTTGGGACAAAAATTTTTCATTCCGGCGCACTCTCTGCATGTTTGTCACAAAAAATCCTTTTTTGATAATTTTCAAAAAACTATTTTCTTGGCACAAGTAAGACTTGTTTGAGGACTTTGTCGTTTTTCTCTCACTGTAGGCTGATTCGATTTCTCACGCGACGGTCAAATGGTCCCCGAGGTCTGGGGTGTTACATTTGCTCAGACGATGATATTAAGAGCGGATGAAATAACAATTTGTCTTTTTAGGTGTTTCATGAATGCTCCGGATGGCGGAAGACGTCTTCAACGTGTCCGTTTGGTACAGCGTACAGTGAAGAGTTGAAGAGGTGTGAATGGACTCATCAAGTCAAATGCAGTGCATGAAAAATGAACAATTGACGATTTTTTTTAATATGTGGGGATGATTCATCATGAGGCCATTTATCACGACGTGAATCACTCGTCATTGGTCGACTGAATTTAAATATTGTTATTTCTGTAAGACAATTTTTGAATAAATAATTTTGTATACAAATAAGTATGACAGATCGTGTCTAGGGGAATTCTGCATAAACCGTTGAATTCAGGGTGAAAAATATGTATAAATTAATGGCATTAATTTCCTTTTCGAAGACATTTTCGACTTTAGTTCGTCGCGCCGTACACTGAGAGAATAACAAACGCGTTGTCAAACAAGTTGTTTGGACCAACAAAATCGCTAGTTGAAAATTGCCGAAAAAGAATTTGTTTGGTTCGAATTTGAAAGTCTCAAACATGAATAATTGTTCTGCTTTCGAGAGCAACGAAATATTTGGCTCAAGAGGCGGATAATTCACACCAGACGGTGCCTTTTCAGGATGAAAATATCTCATACAGAGGAAAATTTATCAACAAATATTTTATCCCCAATTTACAAGATTGCTATCGTATCATTATTATTGTTTCATTAAAGGGTTCATTTGTTGTCTGTGATTATTAGACAGCCGAAACGAAAAACTACTATCCCTTGTTTCGCATAAAACAAAGATTTTTCGGGAGCAAAATACGTATGGGAGTATCGAATAACGAAGGAGTAGTGCTAGAAACAACATTTCTTGCGTCTACAGAGAATGCAATTTTTTTTGAACTACTAAATCTATTTTCGCGACAAAAATTTTTCATTCCGGCGCACTCTCTGCACGTTTCGCACAAGCAAGACTTGTTTAAGGACTTTGCATTTGCTCATTTATCCTCATCTCGAGAGAAAAGGCCACTAATCACTACTGCAGTCTAATCAATGTTAATCGTCAACAAGTCGAGAACACGAAAATCGAGAATTTATCAATTATCGTCATCATTTCACCGGCGTTTGAATCTGTTTTCTTTATTGGCAGAAGATAATTAGCGAACGATATTACGCTCCCGACGTACGATAACTCTCTGCACTCTCTAGATGTTCGTTGGTATCACAGAAATCTAGAAATCGTAAAATTTTTATCAATTACATTTCATATTAAAATCGAGGAATTTTCATCAGTGATTAATCGACATCTTCAAGATTCCCTCTGAATAAAACAATGTTAAAATTATCTCAATAATCAAAAAATGGTAATTTAAGTCACGATTCAGATTCTCAATTCACGCATTCAACAATAACTGGAACAACAACCCCAGTTTAGCCATAATTATCCCGAAGAAAAACCGATAAAATTCCAATACTCTCGTAGAAAAATCCTCGTGGAGTGTCCGTACTCCCCGAGAAAAAGTATTCTCCTTTATTTTTCTCGCTCATAATTTACGATCTTGTTTTCCTCCGCAGGAAAATTATACATCCACCACTGAGAGCGGCGCTCCCCAGCAAATTCATGGAAAGCAGTAGAATCCACCAGAAAACTTTCTTTCAACTCGAATAATACATTGTATTTTCTTTCCTCGGTGTCCAGGCGAACAATTGTGTCATGAGTTTCCACTGAATACGTATTCGCGGCAAAAACTCGCGCGCAATTTCGCACCTCCGGGCGTCATCAATCAAACAACGAGATGATCCGCTGGAATTTATTATTCTCGTGTTCCGGAATTAATGACGGCGAGTTGGTCGAGTGTTTTGGACCGATTGAATTTCCTCTCGCACATCTGATCACCGTTTTTCCGTTCGTAACGCAGGGGTGGGGTTTACCCATGAGATATTCAGTAACTGGTGACTTTCTCTGTGACATAATTTACCTCATGCCAGGCAAGAGAGCCTCAAACACAACGGAAGCTGGAGCAGTTTACCTCAACGTCAAACTCAGTGCGGTCATGGCAAGGAGCTATCCAGTGACACTGCGAATTCTCATTATCATCGGGGGATTCACCTTCACCCTCTCGCAGGTGAGGTCCTTAACTACTCAGTACAGTGGCGCTCCGGGCGCCTCCGGTGGCCGCAAGTAGTTACGTTCAATCAGGTGCAGACCGCCTTCACGCAACTCTTCGCTTTTTGCACTCGAGTCTTACGTTGTTTCGTGGGAAATTGAACAAAAAACGGGAAAATGGGGAAAAACTGTTTACGCAATTCTCGGGAGGCATTTTCTTTCGTGGCGATTATCGTAACCTTGACTCTGGGGGGAGGCTGACACGGTCGGTGGGCACGAGATGTTTTTCGCGCTCATTTTCTTTGTTTTCATTTTTTTGGGATTAAACTTGCAGTGAAGACCACTGGAGCATTCAGATCGGGATGACTGCGGTCGGGCTCAGTGGATTGAAACGATGAATGATGCTGGCGCTTCATTCGGAGGAGAATTATTTATGCCGAGCGATTTTACGGCGCGCGAATAGGTTTTTTTTCGATGCGGGGGAGGGATGGGCGATGATTTAAAGTAGCTCTGCCCTTACGGTAAATTCAAAGATTATTGAAAACTGCAAAAATTTGCAGAAAACTCGAGTAGATTAGGAATTCTAATTTTTTTCTCAATTTAATTATCGTTTTGGTTTTTCAAAGAAGAAATGTTTCAAAATCAGGATTTAACACTGTGTCTTATGTGAAAATCAACATTTCCATTGTGATCGAAGATTAAAATCTGATTTTTTTTTCATCAGATGTGAAAAAATCAAGAATTTTTTTGACATCTCATAAAAAATAATCCGGCATTTTGCAAACAAGTTTTATTATTTATTCATAAGAGGGAAAAAATAATAATAATGTTTGAAAAAATATTGATATTTTGCGAAATTTAATTTAGATCATACTGACTGGGTATGAATTTTTTCAAATTTTTTCCACGCAATTTAGTTGAAAAATTTTAAAATTGAAAATGTTCAAAGGTACAGCGTAGCCCGGCCGAAGGGCAGAGCTACCTCAAAAAACATCGATTATTTAGAAAATCGATGTTTTTTTCATTGCGCAGGACGAAAAACAAATTGTTAAAAATATTTATTTTCTTCTCGTTTTTATTGAGAAATATATATTTTAAAGATACAATCCAAGCAGCTTACGTTTCAACGATAAGTACTGCTGGAGAGTTAAATTTTGAATCTAGAAACAGGGTTTTTGATTGATTTAAAAAAATATGTTGAATATTTTCCTTTAGCTGCAATAATTCAGTAGCGAAGTGGTAAAACGGTATAACTTAGTTTTGACTATTGGCCAGTTTTCAATGAATATCTCGGAATCTAAGAGAGATAGAAAATTTTTTGTAATAACCTTTTTTGTAGAGCCGATTGAGAGCTGCAACAAATGTAATTACGAAAATTTCGCAATTTTCCTTAGATTCGGAAATATTCTTGAAAAACTCAACTGGGAGATGAGTCGACTTGAACCGTTTTACCACTTCACTACTGAATTGTTAAAAATTTAAATTAAAAATAAACAATAGATGACTGGACTTGTTCACTTATCATTTATAACATGCATACTGTAGAAAATAATTAGTTCTGATTGCGGATAAATTATCATTTTGTTTATTCTCACTCAATCAACACTATTATTCGACAACAAAATAATGCGCAGTAAAAATGCAAAATGAGGAAATCAGAAGTAAAATGAATGAAGTAATGGGAGTTGATGGGTCTTGTTGAAGGATCAGAGGTTCAGAATACGGGTTTACGATGATTATCCGGAGTATCAGGAGTACCAGGAGTTCCAGGACTATCAGGCGGAAGAGCCTCCCCAGGAGGTGAGGCACGAGCAAGTGCGGGCGCCTGTGCAGTTGCAACTGAAAAACGAGGAGAGGAAGAAGGACCAGGACTTTAGCAAAATTCCGGGGGCGCCGGGGGTGGACTACCCGATATATCATCAGGTGCCGCAGACGGAGTTCTCGTGCGCGCGGGTCCCCTTTGTGCCGGGGATGTACGCTAATCCGGAAACTGGGTGTCAGGTGAGTCAAATGGGAGAATATTTTTGTGACCAATGGTTTTCGACGATGGCTCAAAAAATAATTGTTCGAATGAATGTAATTATGATTTAAATATGCATCATGTTCTGTTGGAAAATTTATTTTAGGGCAATGTTGAATGAAATGAATCGTTGAATTTAATTTAAAATACATCCTCATAGAAATTCCACTCAGAAACAAATTGGGAAAAAATCTCTCGTCTAAATATTCCCCCGGAATTATTTTCCCGGAATATTTTCCCCTGAAAATCGCCGGAAAAAAAATCTCCGGCAAGAATGAAAAATAAAAAAAATAAATTATGTTTCATTAAATGTCGTCAATAATTTTTTTAATGAATCTTCCTCCCTAATTAATTCGAATTAATTGGGGGAGTTGGTTCCAAAATGTTGACAATTAATTTATTGCGGTAACGTAATTTATTTATGATTGATCTATTGAAAAAGTTGAATTCTCATCTGGCGTGATTCGAAGATTGAAGGATGTAATAAATAAAATTGACGTTGGTAATGTGTGTTTGTGTAATTGTTTTTCACATTCGTAAGGGGAAATAATTCCGGGAATTTTCTCCGGGGAATTATTTCGAAGGAAAAAAATCCGTGAACCTTTATCTGCAAAAATATATTGACTAGGTTGTGACGAGAGCACTTTCCCACTTGTTTTTACTTGATGAGGCGGCATGATCGTTAATTTGAAGTCTCTTTTAATGAATAAAATTAAATGACTTGAACTCTTGAAATTAATGAAGATGATAAAATCAATAAACTTTAATGGTTTTGAAACCAGCGTCACTTCTTGACGCGACAATAAAATCATTTTAAATAAATGAAATCGTGTATTCGATGAAGTCATTGACATTAACTTTTACAACGCACTAATTACGCCGCACGATACCGCGGCAACGCATTCACCTTCTCATTAATTACCCACGCACACTCATTATCATCGTAATTATGAACTCGGAACCCAATACGTCCATAAGTCACCACAGCGAGAAGTCTGGAAACGATAAGAATGTTACCGAGTGCATTGAAAAAGAGAAAGAAAAACTATAAAATCCGAGCATTGGGAATTATTACAAGGACGATGGTCTCGATGAAAGTGTATCATTGAAAATCCGCAAGACATAATTGCAATATTCTAATCCACTGATAAACCCCAACAGCAGAGATCGGGAATAATATTATTTTCGATATTTCCCCGAAATTTAATTCTTTCAGCAGCGAAGTGGTCAAACGGTTCAAGTCGATTTTGGCTATTGCCCAGTTTTCAATGAATATCTCGAAATCCAAGGGAGATAGCAAAATTGTTCTCATAACCTTTTTAGTAGCACTCAATTCGCCCTACAAAAAAGGTTATTATGACAATTTCGCTATCTCCCTTCAATTCGGAGATATTTCTGGAAAACTTAACTAAAGATTAAATTCACTCAAGGGGAGACTATTATGGGTTTTAAAAGTCGTGGGTTATTGGAATGAGACTTTTCATACGTTGAAGATCGATTATATAGAACAAAAAGCTAATAATTACTGCAAAAAAATTTTTTTTTTTTCGTTTGCCCGAAAACGCTTAAAATGCCAAAAACAGTCCAGGGCCTCCAATTTGTGAGCTACCAAGGATTTTTTTTTTTCAAAATTTTCAGGAAAATATGTGGAATAACAATTACGAGCTAGTTTTTTTTTAGGTCGCCTCTTACATGGCTAAATTTGCTTTTTTTGTATTTTTTTACACAAATAGTGAATTTTTTTACATGAAAAAAACCGAAATCAGCTGTGTAGGAGTCGAATTCCAAAAAACTGGCTCGTAATTATCGTTCCACACATTTTTCCGAAAATTTTGAAAAAAAAAAATCTTTTGTAGCTCAAAAATTGGAGGTCCTGGACTGTTTTTAGCATTTTAAGCGTTTTCGGGCAAACGAACAATAAAAAAAATTTTTTCTGCACTAATTATTTGTTTTCAGATCTATATAATTGATCTTTTAAAACTCATAGTAGTCTCCACTTAATTATCAATATTCTAATGAGCGATGAACAATGAACATTATTCATTTACCAATCTCAGAGATTGCAACCAAAAAACCTTAGTATTCCCACACCAAATTCTAATCAGATTGTGAATAGAATCATTGTGAGAGAATGTATTTCGCAACGCGGAAGCGACCGAGCGCCCGAATGAAGACTAAGACCCTCGGATGATGACTTCGCAGGCATTTAACTCGGAATAATGACCAGAGTGAAGGTAATTGTCGCCTCCGGATCAGTATTACAGTTTCGAAAGGCTCGCATAATTGGTCTCAAAAGCATAAATCTTTGGAAGATAAAATTCGAAAAATTATGCATCGAATTCCCGCCCCCCTTTCGTCCCAAGGAGGAATGTCATGAGGTTTTCTCCTGCGATATGGGACACCCAATAACTTTTTCCACCTTCTAAATTTATTATTAGAAATGTGAAGGATCGAACGAGGACTGATAAAACTGAGAGTTGAGAATTGGAGCGCGCGGCGAAGCTATTATATAAGAAAAAGCGGGTCTTGTGTATTACAAAGACCTCCAGGCGAGTTGGGACTTTTGAAACAGTCTCTCTGAAGCTTGATGGCTGATTTTTCACAGAGAATGCCGGGGAAATTATTTTATCATTCATGATTTTTCAACGGCGGCTGATTGAGTCGATATTTTTTCAGCGAATGAACGGATGGAGAGGAAAATCCAGCGATAATTGCGTGAAGATGTGTGTCGAAATGCATTCTCAGTCATTTTTAGTTGGAAATCAAGGGAAAAATATTGTTCTCTGCTGTTTTTTCCTCGATTAAATCCCTCGATGTTATTCCCTTTATTTTGATAAAAATTTCAGTCCACCAACCTATGTTTATTATTTAGAAATGGAGTGGACAAAATGGGCCCCAAATTTTTTTCTGGCCATTCGATTCAGTATAGTTTTGCACATTACCTTCTATTTTTATTTTTATTTTTAAAGTATTATAGTTGGTGAATTATCAATTTCAACATAAATTCCATAAGAGCACGAGGATAAGGAAAAATTTGGTTATTTATTGTTGGCGAGATTATTGCGATTAATTTTTTTTTTAGAATCAAAGAAGTTAGTTTCACATGTTCTGCTATCAGCCAACAAATTAATTAAATTGTATAAATTATAGAATTTATAGAATAAATTCAGTAGCGAAGCGGTAAACCGGGTCAAGTCGATTTTGACTATGGGCCAGTTTTTGACGAATATCTGGGAATCTAAAAGAGATAGAAAAATTTTTGTCACGACCTTTTTTGTAGAGCCAACTGAGGGTTACAAAAAAGGTAATAAGCAAAATTTTGCTATCTCTCTTAGATTCCGAGATATTTGTCAAAAAATGCCCAAAAGTCAAAATCGACTTAACCCGGTTTACCGCTTCGCTACTGAATTATAGAATTATAGAATAAATTATAGAATTTTCTTTGAACATGAAAAAATAAGATTTGCCGAAAATTGCTGAATATCCTTAAAAATTTCGTTTCTCCTCAATGTTTTCTTTGCAAAAATGCATGCAATATGTTATGATGATCGATTAGAAACCATACGAAGCCCCCTCCCAGTGAAATTACACTGCATTTCAATCGGGCGTAACCACAGAGAGTGCAAGTTGAGAAAGAGCCTGTGATTCTCCCGGCTATTTCGTAAGCTCGTGTAATCGAGTGACTGATTCATCGGACACGCGTTCATCGAATCCCTTGTGCTCCGACACTGAAGAAATTTCCCACCAATTATCAACAACTCTCGTTTTCCAGGCGTATCACGTTTGTCATGATGGACGAGAGGGCCACCAGGGGGCTTCGTTCCTCTGCAGCAACGGGACGTTATTCAATCAGAAGGAGTTCGCCTGCGACTGGTGGTACAATGTTGACTGCTACGAGGCAACTAAACACTACAGGTAAATTCTGAAAAAGCATTGTATCATTAATTTCGAGGACATGAAGTTTAATTGTTCCCTTTTGCTTCCGAATGGAGCATTGTAATCGTTCAAATTTAAGTTTTCTATTTTGTGTTGTATCGCTAATGAATCGATGGAATTGAATCGTTTGTTTCCCCATTCATCGCCATTAATTAAAATTTAATTAATCAATTCATTTTTTCAATTTTCGAATTTTGTTTAAATTCAGTTGTAACACAACTAAAAAAATGTTCTGAGTTGAATGACGGGAAAAAAATTCGTTGGGATGTCCTTCTGACCGAGTTCGAAGATGAAAGCGATGGCAACAATCGTTATTTTGATTTCTGTGAAATTTTTCCAAAATTTCGTATTTTTCGAAAATCAGAATTCCGCAGATATCTCTGGATATTGCGCTGGAATGAATTCAATTATAGCTTAATATGTTTGTTTCAATGCGACTATGACGAAGTTAAAAGTTAACTGTCTCGGTTAATTTAATTTTCAGGATAATTTTTGGAAATTTCGAATTTTTCATGAATTCCCCTGAAAATCAGCTTTCTGATGGTTCCTTAAAATATAATGTTTCGAATGCATTCAATTATGTATAAATGAAATATTCCTAATAATATTTCATCGAAATTTTCAGATAGTTGAGATATTTTTCGATAAAACAATCAAAGAACGATGAAACAACAATTTTCATCTTTGTGGACAATTCACTTTCACTAATTATTCGAATGGAAGAAAAAGGTCCAGATTGATTCATTTATCATTGAAAAGAATTATTTCGATCTCACTTTGAATGAATAAGCTCGTGAGGGATAATAAAAAAAAAAAATTATGGAATTTCATCAAGTGGAAAATCTAAAACAATTAGTTGTGAAAAAATTGATTCAATTCCCGAAAATAAAATAGGCTATGAATAATGTCCAATTGAAAAAAAAAAACAAAATGACCATTCGGAAGCATATTGCCAATTTACTAGCAAAAATAACTATACAATACACAATACAAAAGCAATTTCCCACTTGTTTTAGATTGAATGGGGATTTGCAGACAAATCCATTCGTCCCGAAGGAGCGCAAGGACGCGATAGCTCGCGAGAAGCTGAGAATCGCAGTATTTTGACTCCACTGAACCAAGAGCACCTAAATATTAATTTAAATTCCCCAGAGGTCTCCCTGACTTCAACCCACCAAAATCAAAGACTTCCGCATTATTAGAATCCCTGAAGTTCCACAACTTCTCAAATAAAAATATTTCCTCAATTTTCTTTTCCTCTTTCTATTCTTTTATTTCTTCAATTTTGATTGTTACTCTTTTATCAAATAAACGAAGCGATAAAATTGTGGAAGGAATTTTCCAAATGTCCGGTAGAATAAATAAAATAAAATGCATAACCCCAATAATAATGGAAACGTTACACCATTACAACCCACTCAATGTACAATAAGTTAAGAAAGTGATTAGGCGTCCCACAATCACCCGAACCACAGATTACATAAAAATATAAATGATTATTTTCCGATAAATGCAAGACAACGAAGGAGAAAGGATAACGATTATCCTAGTGCCGATCACGACATCGAGATAGCGAGAGATCAGTTGGTATTCTTATCGACTACTTCCAATACCTGTGAGCAAAATGCACAGAGTCTCTTTCCTCTCCTGCATTCAGCTGAAATAAAAGTAACCCGGGACAGTGACCTCGAGAGTTTACTATTCCCCCTGGATTTTCCCTCCTCATCGCGAGGGATTTTTTTATTCTCACGGAAGTGGCCAAGCTGTATTATTTCTCGGATTTCATCAGAAAGGGGAAAAAAATGTAGTTTAATGTTGCGAAATGCTTTTCGGTCGCATGTCAGACGTGAAATTATCATGTCCATGCTGCATGGTGCATTTTTGTGTCGGTGAGCAGTGGAATTGGAGTGTCGGTGGTTACGACGCAAGGGCGTTTCCTATCGATGGTAGAATACCTTTGGCGTAGGTGGAAAGTCGAGGACGGAGACTGGGACGATTGTCCTAGCGGAAAATACGGGGCTTGGGTAACTTTTATGGCAGGGTATGGGAAATATATTTTGGTATAGTTCAGTGACAAAAATGGAAAACGGTTCCAACTCTTAAACTCTATCTTAAATCAAGAACAAAAAAAAAAAAAAAAAAAAAAAAAAAAAAAAAACTTCATGTACTTCATGTTTTATGAATGTTGTAATGACTTGAAGAGAATTAAGAGAATGAAGAGTGAAACATCGATGAATAATTTTTAATCTTCGATTTTTTTTTTTAAGCTTTTTCGGGCGAACGTACAATAAAAAAATTTTTTTTTTCACTTATTATTCGTTTTCAGATCTATATAATCGATCTTCAAGGCATGAAAAATCTTACTCCAATAACCCACGACTTTTAAAACTCATAGTAGTCTCCCCTTAACATCCTTAACTTCGCATCGCCCAGAAAAATATAAAAATGACACAGTGAAACTGCTTACAGACAGTGAACCGGACTGAATGCGTCAGTGCATGCAGAATCGCGTAACGAGGAAAAATGAGTGAATCTCTTCATACATTTTCCCACAGTTGTGGAGAAGCCCCGTAATGAGTGGTTCTCTCCATTTGAGAATCCTCACACGAGTTTTCACGCTCATTATTGTCGATAACCGTCGCCTGCCTCGTTACATCTTCTCATTATAATCACAATTATTACGACTGTTTTGTACGAGAGGAAAATCGGTATATTGTTGAGGCGAAAGAGTCATAACGCTTCTTCATATTTTTCTGACGATATCCTCTGACAATTCGTAATATTATATTTTTACTTTAATGAAATTATTTCATCCTTTCAATTGCTGTTTCTCTTAGATTTGAGATATTTTTATTAACTAACGATGAAAGAAACGTGAGATTGTTTTATATCGAAATATCTCGAAACTACTTGATCGCTAATCCTCAATTCTGATTGGTCAATCGCGTGAAGTAGTCGCTGAGAAAAATCCCCGGTATTTTCAAATTCTTCAAATGCCAAAAAAAATTTCTGCGTCATGTTTTTCATTTTTTCATGTGTGAAGTTTATCTTTATATCAAAACATAATTAAATTACCTAATTGTTGATCATGAGAAAAAAACAGTATTTCTAAATTTTTTTAACTCACAAATTATTCTTCACTTTCCAAATTTCAATTTTTTCATATTTATCATACGCAAAAATGATCAATTCTTGCTTCTCAGATTTTTACACATAAATTCTAAACTCTGCAAAATTCATAAAAATTCTTCGGTTTCCCAAATAATTCGAGAAAAACCTGTGAAGATTTCCGGTTATCTGGAAAACTGTGAAATTTTCCGAAGAATTGAAGAAATTTTTTCAGTTTTCTGGAAAATCAATTCATAACCCTGCCCTTATTTTTCCACAATTACAGATTTTAATCAGATTATTTTAAAAAGTAAAAAAAAAAAAGAATTAATCGAAGATTAAAAATTATTCATTGATGTTTCACTCTTCATTCCCTTAATTCTCTTTAAGTCATTATCAATATTTATAAAACATCTATGAGTATACTATGTTTAATAAATTCGATTTCTTCATTTTTCAAAAAAATCCGATTTTAATCTTTGATTACAATGGAAATGTTGATTTTCACATAAGACACTGGGTTAAATCCTGATTTTTGATTTATGTGAAAAATTCTATCCCATATAAGCGCATCATCAACGTGATTATCAGTTTTTTAATTCGTAATAAATTGCATTATTTATTTAAAACAAGGAATGGAAACAGTAATTGTTCGTAATGATTACTTTAAAAAATTATTTGACGATCAATTGACATTGATTGAGTCGAGACTCAATACTTCGTTGGCCACGGAAAATAGAAAATTCAGGCGAACCATCAAATTGAACAAATAACCCACCAGAAAGGTTAAGTACCGATTGCCCCCGGTGAACTCCTCTCCTCTTACCTCAATTCTCTCACACCCTCGGTGCATTTCCCTCCATGGATCTTGCTATCACGAATGAGCCTGCAATTACGTTACGATATGTACCTAAATGTTGCAAATTGAATGCACGCGCGGAAGTCTTTTGGAGCACTCCGGGCATTTTATTCAATCTTTCTCCTCTTCCCCCTTTTTTCACTCTCATTGCTGGGGAAAAAGGAGGAGTTTCGAATCGTTAATGTACAGACACGTTGGAGTACTTAATGCTGCATCTCCTTTTACGGCGGTTGTTACCAAACTAACTGAAAAATGAAAGATTAAATTACTTCAATTTTACCCACACGTTTTATTTGTGGGTGTTTAATAATAATGACTTTCAATTTTCCGGTTAATTAACAAATTTTGTAAATTAAGTGGCACGACAAAAATTATTGCTATGGTATTTAATATTAATCAGTCGTTTTTTTCTCGTTTATTTTCCGGTTAATTAACAATTGTCGTAAATTACAGTGCGCGACAAAGTTATTGTTCCGGTGAAAAACTGATTGTTTATAAATTACTTATAAAAAAGGCCGGAATCTGTGAATAATTAGTCATTTTTACTGAGAATTATTAAGGTCATAGGATTGAGATACGGATCGTCTGTGTCATCTCCATAGAAGAAATAAAATTTCCTTTCTCCCTTTCCTTTTTTCGTTTCGACGCTTGGGAGTTTGAGGTTTTTTTGGGAGTTGCTACCAAACTAAATGAAAAATGAAAGTTTAAATTACTTCAATTTTACCCACACGTTTTATTTGTGGGTGTTTAATAATAATGACTTTCAATTTTCCGGTTAATTAACAAATTTTGTAAATTAAGTGGCACGACAAAATTATTGCTATGGTATTTAATATTAATGAGTCGTTTTTTTCTCGTTTATTTTCCGGTTAATTAACAATTGTCGTAAATTACAGTGCGCGTCAAAGTTATTGTTCCGGTGAAAAACTGATTGTTTATAAATTACTTGTAAAAAAGGCCGTAATCTGTGAATAATTAGTCATGTTTACAGAGAATTATTAAGGTCATAGGATTGAGATACGGATCGTCTGTGTCATCTCCATAGAAGAAATAAAATTTCCTTTCTCCCTTTCCTTTTTTCGTTTCGACGCTTGGGAGTTTGAGGTTTTTTTGGGAGTTGTTACCAAACTAAATGAAAAATGAAAGTTTAAATTACTTCAATTTTACCCACACGTTTTATTTGTGGGTGTTTAATAATAATGACTTTCAATTTTCCGGTTAATTAACAAATTTTGTAAATTAAGTGGCACGACAAAAATTATTGCTATGGTATTTAATATTAATGAGTCGTTTTTTTCTCGTTTATTTTCCGGTTAATTAACAATTGTCGTAAATTACAGTGCGCGTCAAAGTTATTGTTCCGGTGAAAAACTGATTGTTTATAAATTACTTGTAAAAAAGGCCGTAATCTGTGAATAATTAGTCATGTTTACAGAGAATTATTAAGGTCATAGGATTGAGATACGGATCGTCTGTGTCATCTCCATAGAAGAAATAAAATTTCCTTTCTCCCTTTCCTTTTTTCGTTTCGACGCTTGGGAGTTTGAGGTTTTTTTGGGAGTTGTTACCAAACTAAATGAAAAATGAAAGTTTAAATTACTTCAATTTTACCCACACGTTTTATTTGTGGGTGTTTAATAATAATGACTTTCAATTTTCCGGTTAATTAACAAATTTTGTAAATTAAGTGGCACGACAAAAATTATTGCTATGGTATTTAATATTAATGAGTCGTTTTTTTCTCGTTTATTTTCCGGTTAATTAACAATTGTCGTAAATTACAGTGCGCGACAAAGTTATTGTTCCGGTGAAAAATTGATTGTTTATAAATTACTTATAAAAAAGGCCGTAATCTGTGAATAATTAGTCATTTTTACTAAGAATTATTAAGGTCATTAACCACCGTTTTGCAAACAAGTTTTATTCTTTATTTATAATCGGGAAATGTTTGAAAAATATCAATATTTTGCGAAATTTAATTTAGATAATCCTGACTGGGTATGAATTTTTTCAAATTTTTTCCACGCAATTTAGTTGAAAAATTTACAAACTGAAAATATCCAAAAGTACAGCGTAGGGTAGAGCTACTTTATCGTCATAGGATTGAGATATGGATCGTCTATGTCATGTCCATAAAAACAATAAAATTTCTAGTTCGGTATTAACGACGTGTGAAACGATATCCCCATCCCATAAACCATTTTCCAACTTGATTACTCAATTTTATCGTTGCGATTATCATAATGACGATTATCCAGGTGGAAATCCGTTCCATTGTGCTGAGAATAAAGAGTAAAATTTCTATAATTCGTAAACTCATTTTCCGTAGGAATGACTTATCGGCGTCTCATTGTCAGTTGGAAAAGCTGGTACAGTACAATTCAATTGCACAATATTTCTCGCATATAGCCCGCCAACGAGAAAGTATCACAGGATTTTATCCGGTAAGTGGCGTGAGACAGTGCGATTATAAGCTGTGTTGCTGGCTGTTGTAGTTGCTGGGGTTAAATTATAAATATCCTCGGCTCATTGGTGGATTAAAACTCGTAATAGTCGTATTACTATCCCCTGGTGTCGATCGTTTTATCATAATCACTGATGGAAATGCTGATGGTTTACGGTCAATGACGCATGGGTCGTAAAAGATATGTGCTGTTGTAATTGAACATTAGAGCTTTCATTCATGTCTCATTTGACCCTAGGTTACAGAACATTTGCAATGATTTTATTATCTATTTCACTCTGAAAATCATTTTCCCATTAAAGCGTTAAATAATCCTTTTATTTCTTCCAACGAATCTTTATTAGTCAATGCAGTTGAACGATAGACACTCAGTTATAAAAAACTGCCGAGGATTTTATTACGTAAATTTTGAAAATTTGAAACAAATGGAAAGTTTTTAAATTAGGAATTTTTAGAAATAATTGATAAACTAGTAATTTTGCACGAGTGAAAGGAGATGAGACGAGACAAATGAGACGAGAGACATGACGAGACGAGACGAGACAAATGAGACGAGAGACATGACGAGACGAGACGAGACAAGACGAGACGAGACGAGATGAGACGAGGCGAGACGAGACGAGACGAGACGAGACGAGATGAGACGAGATGAGACGAGACGAGACGAGATGAGACGAGATGAGACGAGATGAGATGAGACGAGATGAGATGAGACGAGACGAGACGAGACGAGACAAGACGAGACGAGATGAGACGAGGCGAGACGAAACGAGACAAGATCAGACGAGACGAGAAGCTGCGAAATCTTCTCGTCTCATTGTCAGGAAACCATTCTCTCGTCTCGTCTCGTATCGAAATATGAGAGCAATTTCTTCTCTCGTCTCGAGCAGAAAGGGGGAGGCTCTCTCGACTCTCGTCTTGCCTCTCGTTTCTCGTCTCGTTTTGTCTCGTCTCGTCTCGTTTCTCGTCTCGTCTCGTCTCGTCTCACAGCATTTTTACATTTAATTATTCATCTATAAATTTTTTCATTTAAGCGCCAAATTCGATGATTTAGTGATAACTTTGGAGAAATAATTTTTCGTTCGATCGACCATTTCACCCGTGAATCCTTCGAAGGGATAATCCTCGAAGGAATACGACCAATTGCGTCTGAATATCCAAACTAGATCGATGAATCTATATCGTAAAATTGCATCACAATCCACCGTGGCACACACGCCCACGACAAGGATTTCTCATAGCGCCGTACGTGGATACTGAAGTAGAATAGTTTATACAGTATTGAGAAGGGTAAAATAGGGATATAGTGTATCCTAGTTGGAGTTTGTGTGCAGCCAGGAGACTGTGATATAAATGGGCGGCTGTGCTGCTGCGGTATACACGAGCCGCCGTGGGAAAGGTAATCGGTCAAAAGAAATGCGGGTGGCGGTTCTCTCTATCGCATTACCCTGCACGGCAGAACAAACGCGCCAATCCGCTGAGTCAAGTCCAACTATTGCCTCAATTATTTCTTTTCCTTTTTTCGTTTCGACGCTTGGGGTTTTGAGGTTTTTTTTTCAGCATCGATATGCGCCAATTGATCGACTGCATGTGGGGAAGGAGTTAATGGTGGTTAATGATACTTTTATTGCCGTTGGGCTGTTGCGACGGTTCGAGGTAATTAGCACAACACTGAGTGTTGTATTAGAAAACGAAAATTATTCAATTGCAGTGAATATTTTTTTTTACGTCTATTCACGGAGAAATATTTTGCAAAATAAATTGTTTTCAATTGTGGAATTTTGTAGATTTTTTTTTCAGTTGAAAGTGAAGAATAAAAAATAGAGAATTATTCCATTCTCCAATTATCGTATTAATTATTAATATTAATTATTATTCTGCAATTATTTAATTGCAGTGAATATTTTTTTCATCAGTTGCAACGGAGAAATATTTTACAAAATAAATTGTTTTTAATTGTGGAATTCTGTAGATTATTTTTTTTCAGTTGAACGCGAAGAATAAAAAAAAATTATTCAATTGCAGTGAATATTTTTTTCATCAATTGCAACGGAGAAATATTTTACAAAATAAATTGTTTTTAATTGTGGAATTTTGTAGAATTTTTTTTCAGTCGAAAATGAAAAATAAAAACTTTTGTATTTAATTCCCGAAATCCGAGTCAAGTTCAACTATTGCCTCATCTTCTCCCATTGCCTCCCAGCCTCGATATGCGCCCATTGATTGACTGCATGTGGGGAAGGAGTTAATAGTTGTTAATGATACTTTTATTGCCGTTGGGCTATTGCAACGGTTGGGGGCAATTAGTAAAGCACCGAGCGTTGCATTAAGAGACGAAGATCATTCAGTTGCAGTTGATAATTATTTCTCATTTGCAAAGAAAAAAATTCAACGAAGAAAATAATTTTTTTATTGCGGAATTTTTTTTAGAATTTGTTTTTTTCAAATGAAAAATGAAAACTTTTGCATTTAATTCCCGAAATCCGAGGTTCAACTATTGCCTTATTTTTTCCTTTTGTCGACTCGACGCTGGGGATTTTGAATTTTTTTTACAATTGATTGACTGCATGTGGGTAACGAGTTAATAGTTGTTAATGATACTTTTATTGCCGTTGGGCTATTGCAACGGTTGGGGGCAATTAGTGAAGCACCGAGCGTTGCATTAAGAGACGAAGATCATTCAGTTGCGATGAATAATTATTTCTCAATTTCAAAAAAAAAAATTAACAAGTGAAATTATTTTTCAATTGTCTAACATTGTGGAATTTTTTTCCCGACTGAAATGAGATCAGATAGAGCTGCAAATGGAAATGAAAAATAAAAACTTTCATTTTTCGTGCATATGCATTTAATTCCCGGAATCGCTTGACAAATATCCTCTGGAAAACAAAAGGTTGTTACGTTAATGTTTCTCATGTGCACTATCCGGGTGTATTACTTTAGCGACGGGTGTATTAACTTGCCACAGTTCCGCCAGTCTTTCCCAACTGGCCGCCGTCCTTGACAACAATGCAGAAGTACATATGATATACGTTTAGTCGGATTGATACGGGGGGGAAAAAATTTAATTGCATTAAATTTCGCCCACTCCGGGCCGGAACTCTTGATTCATAACCTCCGGGATTAAATTACCTCTGATAATCGGGGAATAAGGGGACGGGCTGCACTGAGGGAAAACCAAACACATTATCAAACAAGTCTTGTTTGGGCCAACAAAATCGCTAGTTGAAAATTGCCAAAAAGAATTTGTTTGGTTCGAATTTGAAAGGCTCAAACATGAATAATTGTTCTGCTTTCGACAGCAACGAAATATTCGGCTCAAGAGGCGGATAATTCACACCAGACGGTGCCTTTTCAGGATGAAAATATCTCATTAGAGGAAATTTATCAACAAATATTTTATCCCTAAGTTGCAAGATTGCTATCATATCATTATTATTGTTTCATTTAAGGGTTCATTTCAGTAGCGAAGCGGTAAACCGGGTCAAGTCGATTTTGACTATGGGCCAGTTTTTGACGAATATCTGGGAATCTAAAAGAGATAGAAAAATTTTTGTCATGACCTTTTTTGTAGAGCCAACTGAGCGTTATAAAAAAAGTGATGAGCAAAATTTTGCTATCTCTCTTAGATTCCGAGATATTTGTCAAAAAATGCCCAAAAGTCAAAATCGACTTAACCCGGTTTACCGCTTCGCTACGAATTTGTTGTCTGTGATTATTAGACAGCCGAAACGAAAAACTACTATTGGGAAAGTTCCCAAATCCAACAGTTTCGTCACCGTCAGCTGACCTCACAATTAAAAAATCCTAAGCTCGAATAATCAAATAGAAACCCTCGAAATCAGCTCCGCAAAGTCCCCCACTCGCCAAAATCCCCAGCATTCTCATGATGCACTGGAGACCTCTCCCGTACGTTTCATCTCCCCTCATAATTCACCATAATACCCCCCAATTGAACCGAAAATAAATAGCTACCACCGCGGAAAAGCCCCGTCGAAGCCACCCCACCTGGTCCGGATCGGGCGCGGCCTTTCCCCTGGGTTCTATAAAGCCCGGAGTTGTCTACTTCCACCGAACATTCTCTCGTCGCCTCCGTCACCCATTTGTTCATCATGTGGCTACTTATCCTCGCAGGTGAGTGCGACCCCCGTACCATCCCCCACCCCCTCACACCCCCCGCCGATTCATTGAGTTCAATAGTCCCGAGTGTGACCAGTGAAATTCAGTGAAATGTGACATTTTCATCTGAAAAATGTATTTATCAAGTGTTGTGTACCACTGAGTGAGTAAAATCGTCATAAAGGGCTGTAATGAATCGTCGGGAGGGAATAAATTGACGGATAAACGGGCGATAGGAGCGACGAGCGCTTCCGGTTGTCAATTTTCTCGAGACTTTGTCCAAAGAATCAATGAAAAATGAGAAAAATCGAAACGATAGATCCATTGACTCTCGAAGACACGGCAAACACTTTTACCCGCATTAGAAACCCACTCAACCGGAAGCTTGGCACTCTCGCTTTTACATAAAAACCCAGCATGCATGTGCAAACAAACAATTTCCGATGGAGTAATTCAGCCGTCCTTCCTTCCGCAATTTACATTGACTTTTTTTTAATGACCAATGAATCTTTTTCAATGAATATCTCGGAATCTAAGGGAGATAGCGAAATTTTTGTTATAACGTTTTTTGTAGAGCTAATTGAGAGCTACAACAAATGTCATTACGAAAATTTCGCT
The DNA here is from genome assembly GCF_001412515.2 of Diachasma alloeum. Classification (NCBI taxonomy): domain Eukaryota; kingdom Metazoa; phylum Arthropoda; class Insecta; order Hymenoptera; family Braconidae; genus Diachasma; species Diachasma alloeum. The sequence goes on from NW_021680986.1 coordinate 177,653, forward strand.
ATGTCCCTTAGATTCGGAAATATCCGTCATTTTACCACTTGGGTACTGAAATCAATTCATCGTCCGAAAATTAACGAGCCGTTTACTTCTGTTTCTTTGGGATTATTCGCATTTCAATTGAAGGGGAAATATTTTCCCCCTCACACTGGATAACTGGTATATAACCCATACACTTTCTCCTCGTCCACGTCTTACTGTAACACTGTCTTACTTTTACCGAGTTTAACCTCGTAAAAATGAAAACCACTGGTAGATTTTTTTCTTTTTCATTTTTTATCGAGTCAGGATTCAGAGACAGTTTGGTAAATCCGGAAGTGTGGATTTAGCGTCGATAAATCTGGGAGTTGGTGGATTTGGGGGTAAAACGGGCATTATTTAGCGGCGATTGAAGTCGTAAAGTAGAGAAATGATTTAATGACCGCATGAAATTATGCGGAACGGTAAATTTCCTTTTCCACAATTGGATGGCTTCGATGAACTATTTCAATCCCTTAAAATTATGCTCTGATCGATCGTTATGATCCCTGAAATAGGAGATGGAATTTTCTTTTGCGCAAAATCGCTGAGAGTAATTTTAAATGTCTTTAAAATGTCTTTAGCAGTCAAAAAACGCCACTAAAATCGATGAATCGTTCAGAGAATTATTTAAATCCCACAAAATTATCCTCAGAAGTACGATTATGAATTTTGAAATTACAGTAAATAGCAAATACAAAAGAGAAAGCTAGAGGTAGAATTTATTTTTCAATTTTTTCAATGAAATTTGAATTCACAAACATTTAATTCGTGAACTAGGAAAATTACGCAATGGAAAGTGTTCATTCTACAATTACCTGGCTTCAATAAACTGTTAAAATCCCCTGAAAGGAGTCTCATAAAATTATCTCAAATTGCAAACGTATTTTTAATTTTTTTAAATAGACTTTGATTCTTTAAGAAATGAAAAATGAATTGGCATCAGATAATTTTCGGATTAAACAATCAAATTGAACAAATGAAAAAATTAAAAAATCATCCTCAGAACTATCATTGTGACCCTTGAAATTATACTAAATGGCAAATACAAAAGAGAAAACTAGAGATAGATTTTTTTTTCAATTTTTTTAATGAAATTTCAATTCACAAACATTTAAATCGTGAACTAGAAAAATGATGCAACGAAAAATTTTCATTCTACAATTACCTGGCTTCAATAAACTGTTAAAATTCCCCGAAATGATTCTCATAAAATTATCTCAAATTGCAAACGTATTTTTAATTTTTTTAAATGGACTTTGGCTCCTTAAAAAACTAAAAATTAATTGCCATCAAGTAATTTTCGGATTGAACAATCAAATTGAATAAATGAATAAATAAAAAAATTATCAGAACTATCATAATGACCCCTGAAATTATACTAAATGGCAAATACCAAAGAGAAAACAAGAGATGGAATTTTCTTTTTCATTTTTCAATAAAATTTGAATTCACAAAAATTTAATTCGTGAAATGCTGCAATAAAAAATGTTCATTCTACAATTACCTGGCTTCAATAAACTGTTAAAACCCCCTGAAATGACTCTCATAACGCTGATTATTTCCTCTAAAATTACCTCAAATTGCAAACGTATTTTAATTTTTCAAAATGGGCTTTGGCTCCTTAAAAAACGAAAAATTGATTTCTCATGAAATAATTTCCGGATTAAATAATTAAATGACTTCGATGATCCCTTGAAACCCTTAAAAATCCCGATATATCCCTCAAAATTACGTAAAATCGCAGCCAGTAATTGTCAATGCCTCACAAAATGTCTTGAGGAATAAAAAAAAAGCGCTAAAGTCGTTTGAAATATAAAATGAGGCCGAAATCCCATGCATTTTCCGTGCACTATTGAGAAAGACAGACTCGTAGATCTCTCTGAACATAGGGAGTTCATAGTAAAAACACGGTACGTTCGAAACGTTTAAATAAATTCGTATCTATGTATACGCGAGCCGATTGCCTTTCTAACCAGCCTCGGAGGCTGGCATGGTGGGTCCATTCTTGGTCCAGGTTGCTGGGACACGCGATTCGCTCCGTCAGGTGTGGGTGACCGGCGGTTTTCTTCGTCTACGGGCGTCACTGTGTCTCCACACGCGATCTTGTACCGGAAATATTCCATCTCCTATCGAGGGAACGATCGAGATCGAGAGAATACTATGTTGAAATTTTTTTAGTTGAAATATTTAAAAAGATGATAACGAAGAAAAAATAATGAGAGGAATTAAATTGCAATACTTTAAATTAATTCAATTGAATGTGAAAAAATTGTACTGTATTTTTCCTTTTGTTCGATTATATTTTCACTAGACTAATAACAAAAAGGAATTCGTCATTATATTGTAAATGAGTAATTGAGACTTTCAATTAGTTAATCAACCGATAATGACAATTGAATATTTCAATTTCTAAATAATTTGAAGGGAATTTTTTTCAGTAATTATCGAGATTATTATGAAAAATGAATTTTTATTATAGTGAAAAATGAATTTTTTTCCTTTTCTCAAGAAATATGTGAGAATATATTTTAGTCGGCTGCCGGACAAATTCGAGAAATAAATCAATTGCAGTATTTTTAATTGATTCAATTGAATATAAAAAATTGTATTGTATTTTTCTTTCTGTTTTTTATGGTTTAATTCAATAATATCAATTTCGATCATATTTTCACTAGACTAATAACAAAAAGGAATTTCAATTCGTTCATCAGCCGATCATTACAACTAAATATTTCAATTTCCAAATAATTCGAACGTAATTTGTTAAATTAATTATCAAGATTACAACGAAAAATGAATTTATGAAATTCAGAGACAATTTTCAACAGTTCTTTCTCCCTTTGCTCAAGAAATATGTGAGAATATATTTCAGTCGGCTGCCGGAAGTCATCTTATCAGCAGGGAATTCAAGAAAAAAAATCAAAAAAGGCCCGATCTGCCCTGGGAAACTCCTGATCCTCTTTGAGAACTTTACGACCTTCGGAGAGTGTGAAATATCGGTCGAAGGAAACCTCTTGGCAATGCAATGCGCGATGGAGGGGGAGGAGACAAAGAAGTTGCAAGGACGTGGAAAACGGTTCGCGGAATTTACACGCACTTCTCCTTCATTTTTTACTTTCATGGAATAATAAAAACTCGACACAAAGGACGTATGAATGGATGAAACGTACAATGAGCGATATTTCCCGCGTTTTCCCCCGGTATTCGATTACCGTCATTGTTGAGACGAAAATCAACTATTTCAAAATCGTCAATAACAAAAAAAAAACGGCAGAGCGAAATTTCCCAATTTTCAAAGTCAAAAAACCGCTAAAATCGATGAATCGTTCAGAGAACTATTTAAATCCCACAAAATAATCCTCAGAAGTACGATTATGACTTTTGAAATTACAGTAAATAGCAAATGCAAAAGAGAAAACTAGAGATAAAATTTTATTTTCAATTTTTCAATGAAATTTGAATTCACAAACATTTAATTCGTGAACTAGGAAAATTATGCAATGAAAAATGTTCATTCTACAATTACCTGGCTTCAATAAACTGTTAAAATCCCCTGAAATGTTTCTCATAAAATTATCTTAAATTGCAAACGCATTTTATTAATTTTTTAAAAGTATACTTTGACGTCACAAAAAATGATAAATGAAAAAATGTCAATAACAAAAAAACGGCAGAGTGAAATTTCCCAATTTTGTTTTCAGTTTCACCGTATTTTGTCAAGCATTAAAATGAGACGTGTCGGATCAAAATCGCATCACTAGTTCGGAAGATATTGCCAATGGAACACAGTCCGTATCAGACCACGCGTCAATTTATAATTTGATTACACGGAAATTGTAGAGAGAATAAAACAAACGAAATTGTAGGATTAAAAAAAATGTTACAATCACGACTGCAATTTCCCCAAGTAAACACGTATGGGTAGTAATGTTTTTTTTCCTCGATTTCTCAGCGTGATAATGACGAGTGTCGTGGCTCCCGCAGCGGCACGAGTCTCTCCCCGGTAATTGAATTCCGCGTCTACCCAACAGACAATTAATGTCTCCAACGGGGCACACCGGTGTGTATGGCCACTGCATTACATCCCGTTACGTGTGGGGCTCGCGGCTCGTTCCGGACGCGGGATCTCGGTGCTTCCTATAATCGCCGGAGACTTTCCTATTCACCGGTGAAAAAGAGGGGCAAGGGCTCTGGTTTCCTTGCACTGGACTTTCTTCGACGCACAGTGTCGCTGGGGTTTCACTTTCCACACTGCTAAAAATTTTTGTCCAATTTTCCGTGCCGAATCCCAGAAGTTTTTAGCGTGTTCCAATTCCACTGATAATTCAGGAAATTTTGTCACTGAAAATTCCGAATTTCGGGGAAAAATCAAAGAGTATTTTGTATAGAGTAAATTGTATATTTCCGGTCCATGTTTCCCTGAACGTGAATAGAAAACCAGAAAATTCCGGTAATTATATTGAATTTTCAGGACAGTGACACTGAGTGCGATTTAATTAGGGGGAAAAAGAGAAATCAAATCGCTTTCAATCTTTAAAAAGAATTACTCATCAATTAATTAATATGTAATTTCGTTGAAAATATTATTGAAATTAATAATAATATGATTCCATTGACGTCATTCAATCGAAATTAATCATTTCTGCATAATTAAATTCCCTGAAATTGGAGAAATTTCATAATTTTGCCAAGTTTCTGTAAGATTTTACTTCTTCGGGAAAAATGACGTGACGTGAGTCGTTCCCTAATTTTTACTGAATATTTCTCTCCGCGAACATCATCGTCTCGAACGATGTCGAAATTCCCCATTTCGGTGGAATCAGTTCAATTAAATCGCGAATCCGACGAAGTCATCGAAATCTCTCAAGTCATCGCCTTAATTTTCTAGCTGCGGTGTCACTCGATCTCGTGTTCCCGAGCTCCTCCCGGCCCCAATGAATGGGCTTTGTCTTTTTCCTAATACGAAAACCTGATGAAACCCCGAAAGTCGAAATATTCCCAAGCCCTGAGTTAGTTAACGCGGGAAAGGATGTTGCCCAACGCTCATCCGAATCGCACGGGGTGCCCTCTCCTCAATTCCCCGTAGTTTCCCAATCCGGACGAATTATTGCATGATGTATAATACTCTCATAGGCATTATTCCCCCTCCGGTACACCCCGTACTCTCAACAAAGCGCCCATACGTGCCAATTTTACCACCTGAGTTACAGTCTATCAAGACATCAATTCAGTAGCGAAGCGGCAAAACGCTCTACGCCAGTTTTCAACGAATGTCTCGGAATCTAAGGCAGATAGCAAAATTTTCGTCACGACCTTTTTTGTAGAGCAAATTGAGAACTACAAAAAAGATCTTCATAAAAATTTCGTTATCTCCCTTAGATCAGGAGATATTCCTCGAAAACTCAGCTAAGAAATAAGTCGAATTGTCTCACCGCTTCGCAGCTGAATTTACCGAGCTGAGGCGCCCAACGGGTGGAGTTCATTACCCCAAAAACGAGTCCTCTATTGAGAAATGTCACGTCAGATGCCTTCGTAAGACATCTGTCGATCCCCCGACAGAATTCCCACTGTCGTAAATTATAAATTCCAAAAAACTCCCGAGTGTACGATAAAAATAATCGAGTGAGGCTATCAAATAAATGTTCTTAGATAACCCCTTGCCATAAAATTTTTATAACCCCATAAAGTGTAAAATAGTAGCACGCGTCGAGTGCCTGCATTTGTGCGAGAATTTGTTAATAATTTTTTTATCCCCTTTGAAAGCTGCCACTATCCAGCGGGAATGTGTGCACAGCATTCGATGATTGAGCGACTCTTGAGCGGAGTCCGGGTGCCGAGCGCTTGCTTTCGCGAATTCCAATCACCAGAGACACCGATGACGTACAAATCCACACACACGCTCACAAAAATCTCGGGTAAAAGTAGTATGAGCAAGTCGCAGCTAATTATCTGTCACCAGATCTGTCGAGTTCTTATAATTATCGGCTTTACGAGTTCACGCGTGTTCGGAGAAAATCCTTCTCACGACGGATGATTCACACCTGATGGTCAGAGTATTTCTCAAGGTTCCACACTGTTGAGAAATTACTCTTGAAATTCCAAGTAAAAAAGCTTGAAATTATTGACAACGACAAAGTTACATGAAGTCGATTTTGACTTTCGGCCAGTTTTTGATGAATATTTCGGAATCGAAGAGAGATAGCAAAATTTTCTTCATGACCTTTTTATAGCCCTCAATTGGCTCTACAAAAAAGGTCATGATAAAAATTTTCCTATCTCTTCTAGATTCCGAGATATTCGCCAAAAACTGGCCAATAATTAAAACGGTTCAAGTCGATTGTGACTTTCGGCCAGTTTTTGATGAATATTTCGGAATCGAAGCGAGATAGCAAAATGTTCCTTATGACCTTTCTTATAGCCCTTAATTGGCGCTACAAAAAAGGTCCTAACAAAAATTTTCCTATCTCTTCTAGATTCCGAGATATTCGCCAAAAACTGGCCAATAGTTAAAACGGTTCAAATCGATTGTGACTATCGGCCAGTTTTTAGTGAATACCTCGGAATCTAAGGGAGATAGCTAAATTTTCGTCATGACCTTTTTTGTAGCCCTCAATTTGCTCTAGAAAAAAGGTAATTACGAAAATTTCATTATCTCCTTTAGATTCGGAGATATTCTTCAAAAACTCAATTGAATTCACCCGCACAACATTGAAAATTCAGATGACGCTGTGACTGAAATTTCAAGAAATCCCTAATAGTGTAGTCTCTGAGGCTCGCGAAGTTCTTGATTATAAACTCGTGTATTTAATTATAAACGGATAATTCTGCCCGGAATTCTGCGGGAGGTGTCGGGTTTCTGCCGCTGCATCGAAAATTTTTCCTGAATTCAAGCTGAATGCTGCGAATAATATGATATCACTCGGGCCGTTCCGATCGCAGTTGCACAAAGAAACCGAAGCGAAAGAGCCGGAGGGTTGAAAAGGATACCCAACGACCCAATATACAGACATACGTGTTGCGTAACCGCTGAACGTGAGCCAATAACAGACGACAGAGGCTAAAATGTTGTTCGAAGAAAGACCCGGGGTTCTTTGGGTTGTCAAATGCGCAACGTACGTGACCTTTTCCTCAGTCACGAGGATGATCATTGGTTATCCGAAATGTGCGAGTGCTTAAGAGGGAACCGCTGAGCTGCGTCAGGAGGGCCGGAGGGGGAATTTTTTGAATTACTGGGGCTTTTCAAATCATCAGTCGATGATTCTGTCCCCGATTGCTTGAATTAACCCACAATTTTCCCCGGAACTATCGCCAAATGCACTAGTGATATTGAATTTAGTAGCGAAGCGGCAAAACGGCTCAAGTCCAATAGTTGGAATCGACTTAATTAATTCATCAGATTGATTTATACTAGGCTATTTTATTCTATTTCCATTTCCGTCTTCACAATTAGATTAATTTAATTTTATTCATTCTTATTGTTATTGTATATATTTTTGTTACAACATTGAATGAAGAGGAATTGCTCATAAATCTCGTGAGAATACAGATCGGCAAACGATTTTCGATAATCATACCCAAAATTTTTCATTTCTTTCTTTTTCTTTGAATTAATTAGCACTAATGATCTGAAAATGCGAACGAATATGAACATTTTACATCTCTCTGATCTCATTTCAATGGAACGGAGGAAGGAAATCGCAAAGAGAAATCGATCATCACCAATCAGTATCAATAAAACGAAAAAATCTATTTTTCTGTCTTTTCGAAATTTGTCAAATTGTTTTTTTCTTGTCAAATAATGACGGGCGATTAACATTTTTAATTTCTGCGATCGTATTCCGTTCACAGAAACAGGAAATACGGAAAATGTAGGGAAGGAAAATCAGAAGTAAATTATAAAAATCGATTTTTCAATCTTGAATATTTCAAAACGTTTTTTAAAATAATGAAACAATACCCATAAATTCAATTCCCGTCCTAATATTTTCATAGAATACATAAAAAATAGCAAAGAATTCAAATCACCGATGAAACATTTCACCGGAATAATAATATTATAGTTAAAAATTATAAATAAATTTTAAAAATCGATTTTTCATCTTGAAAATTCCAAAACGTTTTTTTCAATAATGGAACAATATTATCATTACCTAACAATAATATTATAATTAAAACTGAATTTCTAACCATCATGGCTTCCAAAAACACTAAAAATTCCATTCTATTCCCAAATCATCCTCTCGCACTTTTCTCTCCGCACGTAAAAAAAAATAGAATCGAAGATGTTTAGAAATTCCGAGTGACTTTCAATTGCAAGTCAAGATGCAAATAGGCGTCCACGTGCCAAAGTCCTCCAGCACCAATCCGAATCAATCGCGTGAAAGTCTTCCGGTTCACGCGCCTCGGACCGCCCTGGAAACGAGAGGAAAAAACACACAAAAGAGAAAAATAAAACTACCGAGAGTTAAAAAATGCCGGATAGCCGATGCTTATCGATGATTTATGGGAATCGTGCCGGAACAATTATTTCATCGTTCCACCGAGGCTACACAGGTGGCGTACACGACTGTACCACTGTAATTTCCGTTTTCGCGGCGTCGCCGTGGGAATCTGATCGTTCCGTCACTTCCGGGGAAGATCTTGGATATTACTCTAATTAAACAGTAGGAAGTTATTGTGAAATTCCCCGTCAACATGTCTTCCAGAAGCTCCAGGCGCAAGAGTCCCTTGCCCAATCGCTCATTTAAATAATTAACAGCTGTTGAAACCCAACTCGGTGAATTATCCTCAAAAAATTGAATAAAGAGAGCTAAAAGTAATGTTTTAGTGAGTGATGAGGACTGCGAAATCCCTCAAAATTCAAACGTCAGCCCACACCGACTGGAGGAACTCAGGGCTAGGGTATTAATTACCTACATTGGCTTTAATGATACGGTTAGACTGCTACAATATCAACGCCGACGATCAGAGCAGCACGTAGAGCTGGCGCATAACCAGTGCACCAATGCTAAATCTCGTGGGAAAACTTGGCATCTAGGGCTACATAATACACACGTCGGTGGCTTTCCCTGCGTAAGCACTTTCCCGAGGGCCCACTCCGTGCAATTATCGCTGGGGAAGCTCGATGATTAAGAAAAAATTGCGATAATCTGCATCAATGGCATGACAATCGATGATTTCATGAATCTGAAAACCGGAGATCGACACAAATATTATTTACACCGAAAATATATATATATTTTTTACTTAATAGCTGATAACGTGTCAATATTTTTGATTACATAATGTATGAGTACTGAGAAATTCACGGTTTTCAAATACCGTATCAATGAGTAATAATTAACAATAAAAACTATCATTTATCTCATCAGGAATTATACTTGAATATTTTAGAGTAGGGGAGGGTAGGGTAAAATGGACACTTTTGACGTTTCTAAAAATATCCATAACTCAGAAACAGATTTACCAATTGAGCTCAGTCTCAGCTCATCACAAAGAGGAATCATTGTTTTTCAATTGAAAAATAAAATTATTCCATTTCCTAAACAAATCAACATGTTATGAATATTCCAAAAAAAGATCATTAATATTATGAGCTGTTACGCCTTGAAATAATTTATAATTTTAATGATTAAAATGACTAATTCAAAAATTAATTTTGTTAAATTTAACGATTACGCCGACGTCTGCTGGAGACGTCATCAATTTCAATCGACTGAAATCGGAGATTGAGGGCACTTGTTGCATTATATTTTTCGCAATAACAAAACCCACCGAATGATCACTGATTTCACGGCTTCATTCAGTCAAACTCGACGATTTCCCCATCACCGAACCGCAAAAATCCCCGATTTTTAATTCCCAAAGCCTCGAAGAAATCACGGCGATTTCGGAAGTCAGTCCCGCACCGATCGTTCTCTAATGAAGATTCTCTCCCTCTTCCAGGTCTCCTGGCCACAGCAGCCTGTAAAGAAGCATCAGTGCCCCCCTCGTCCACGAAGGAGTCGAAGGATGACGTGGTCCTCCTCGAAATCGACGTGAAAGACCCGTCAAAACGCTCGCCAGTCTCTGCCACCGGTGTCTACGGTGCTTCTCCGAGTCAGTTCATAATTCGTCATGGCGATGATGCTCGAGAGGTACATTCCCCCCTCCCCTCTCCCCCGAAATCCGCCCGAGAACAAAGGAAAATGGAGTAAATGCCACTGCACCACATAAAAGGCTTGCATGCGAATTTTAACGGTCTTACATCTCTCAACCGTGACCACTGGCCGCCTATCGCCGTCGTAACTCCACTCGACAGCCGTGAAGGAATGTTTTTTCCATATTTTTTTTCATCAGTTTCTTTTTAATTTCATGCAAAACTACAAGCGGGGTAGTTGGCCCCGTTCGTTGATCTTTCACCGGCCACTCTATGCACATAACTTGGAACACGTACGTGGCCCAATGCTGTCGCAATGACATCAGTCTGCTTTCAGTATTCAAACTTCGTGTCAACGATTTTTTTTCCGCCAACGGACGCAAATGATTTTTAATTACGCGGGGGTAAGGCGAGGCTGCACGAACGATTTTTGCGAGTCAAGGGGAGAATACCCCCCTCCCCCCCCATGAGAAAGATGTTTTAGATGTGCCTATTACCTATCATCCAAATTTTTAATATTTTTCTAAATGTTTGAATAAATTTTTCGGTGAATCGAACCGCACGAATTTCAGTCCCACGGGTTTTGTTGAGGGGAGACTACTGTGAGTTTTAAAAGTCGTGGGTTATTGGAGTGAGACTTTTCATACGTTGAAGATCGATTATATAGTTCTGAGAACGAATAATTAGTGCAAAAAATTTTTTTTTATTGTTAGTTTGACCGGAAACGCTTAAAATGCCAAAAACAGTCCAGGGCCTCCAATTTTTGAGCTACGAAAGATTTTTTTCTTTCAAAATTTTCAGAAAAATATGTGGAATAACAATTACGAGATAGTTTTTTTTCATTCGATTTTTACATGGCTAAATTTGCTTTTTTTGTATTTTTTTACACAAATAGTAAATTTTTTTATATGAAAAAAAACGAAATCCGCTGTGTAGGAGTCGAATTCCAGAAAACTGGCTCGTAATTGTTGTTCCACACATTTTTCCAGAAATTCTAAAGAAAAAAAATCTTTTGCAGCTCAAAAATCGGAGGCCCTGCACTGTTTTTAGCGTTTTAAGTATTTTCAGGCAAACGAACAATGAAAAAAATTTTGTTCGCACTAATTATTCGTTTTCAGATCTATATAATCGATCTGAAGATGATGTATGAAAAGTCTCCCCTTAAAATGAATTATTGGAACGGACATGTGCCACTTGCGAAATCATCGCAACGAAATTGAGAAAAAAATTCTTCATTAGAGTAATCAACAGTTGGTAGGGAAAAATTCCGGAGAAGTCGCAATGTAGAACTCCTCAGCCACAATTTTTTCCCGCTCAATGTTCATATGACAGTTGGAATGCAGTAATTGTCGTTAACGAATTCTCACAAATCTCGGGAGTTCAATCGGCCAGTTGTTTAAACTCCAACGGTGTTAATGCCACGCAGTCGTCTGATTGCGTAACATTTGTATATTTTTTATCTACCCAGCGGGGCGACTTTGCTCGCCTTCTAATCGCGAATCTCGAACCGGTAATACCACACCCAGCGCTAAACATAGAACAGTGTAAAATCCCCTACGTAAAATACGAGTGACTCTGGGTGGAACTGCACATGTGTGTGTTTCCCCCGAGGCGGTCGATTATAAGTGAGCGCCGTGGAGTTTTCAATTTCGTTAGCGGCCTTGCATTTACTGTTACGGGGGCTGAGTCATTAGAGCGGATCAAAAAGTCCTGGGGAACTGTATCTACTGATAGCAGACATACAAGTAGTTTCGGAACGGATGTGGACAGACACGTTCTGTTACCCGCTCCTCCGTATCGTCGTCCATATGTTCGTCACCAATGCGTGATGTTACCCACGAATTGCACTTGAGAGTCAATAGCACGATGATGAACGATTGCATAAAGTCAAGTTCATGAAGCTAGAAAGTAGAATCCAGAGAAAGTTGATTTCTAATTGCAATAAATCCGGGAATATGTGCGTAGGCTATTCTCCATTTCAATCAAAACACCATGAGTGTCCCCGCAAATTACTGTAATCGATCAACCAGAAAATTCGTATGCTATCTAGTTATTTTCACCCGGAATGATGAGTAATATATCCTGTGAGCGTCTCATTCCGTATGACTTTCCCCAATTGAACGAATTCAATTGCCACTGAAATTTCAAGGAATTTCGACATTGAAAATTCAGAATTTCGTGGAAAAGAAAGAGAGAACTGTAAGTTTCAGGCGCATTTTTCCATGGAAGTGAATAGAAAACCAGAAAATTTCGGGAAATGTATTCTTGAATTTTCAGGACAGTGACACTGAGTGCGATTTAGGGGGAAAAATGATGAAATTTCAGATGTCACTGAAAATTCAATGTAATTTGGCACTGAATATTCATAATAGATTGAAAATTCAAATACATTGAGGAATTCTCGTCGTTGTGCCGCTTAAAACTCTGGAATTTCACTGAATTTTCAGTGACACCTGAAATTTCATGATTTGTTTCCCCTAATTCGCATTCAGTGTCACTGTCCTAAAAATTAGTAGTCAACTGTCCATGAAATTTCATTGATTTCTAAAGCCTGAAGTGCTCACGGAGACAATTATTTGGTGAATTTCACCAACTAATTGTTGAAATTTAATCTAAATAATACTATAACAATAATATATTATTGTAATATTATTAAATGATTGCTGAATTGTTTCCAAACGTATATACACCCTCACCACCTAGTTTGGTAGTCAAAATTGATTGAACGAAATTGAAAAATCTTTTCTGAATTTTAATTGAATTGGTTGTTAAATTTCACAAACTAATTGTTAAAATTCAACAACTAGTTGGTGAATTTCAACAACTAATTCTTGAAATTCACCAAATAATTGTCTCCACGCCCCTAATTCCGCCCAATTCCAGCTGTCCCCGGAGTACCTGGCCCTCGTCGAGCAGTACACGTCCTCCCAGCAGCAGCCGTACCAGTCCCCTCGGGCAGGACCTCCGCCACGCAGGCTACCAGCGTACGCGAGGCAGCAGCAGAACCTGCAACAGGCCTACCAGAATCAGCGAGTGCCAGCTGTCGCCCCTCCCCGCCCTCGTTTGACCCTCCACCCGCAAGCGGAAGCGCAGGCGGACGCCCAAGCGGAGTATCAAGCACAACTGGACGCCCACAACCGCGCCGAGGCGAGCGCCCTCCTCCGCGCAAGCGGAACTTCCCACGCGGAGTACCAAGTGCCGGCCGGCTACAACGAGCCCAAGCTCGGAACCTTCGAGCAAGAGCTCCTCCAATTAGTCTCCGCCAACCAAGCGCAGGAGTTCAAACTCCAACAGGCGCAGCCGAAGAGACTCCCCAAGCCTCAGGGCTACCCCCAGTACTCGCAACAGCTTTTGGCCTATTCTCCGGAGTATGAGCAGGTGAAGCCGACGGCCGAGCCAGCCCAGGAATCGCCGAATCACCAGCAGTATCACATCGAGACCACCCAACCGAGGTACCAAGGCCCCCAGCACGTTCCGGTCGGTTACCGGCCGTTGGAGGAGGCCCAGTACCAGCAGCCGGTGCAGCAAGCCTACATCGAGCCGAGGAAGCCTTACAGACCGGCTCCCCAATACGCCGGCCCTGTATCCCACCAGGTTGACGCGGCGATGCAAGCGCAAGCGCAAGCCCGAGCGGAAGCCGAGGCCCTGGCCTACCAGAAGATCAGTCAGGCATCTCACCAGAGACACCAGCAGGCGGCCTTCGAGCAGATCCGCATCGTCGAGGATCGCTACAAACAGCAGAGCGCGTTGGAGCAAATCAACCAGGGCCAAGTCAGCGAAGCAGGAAGAGAGCACATCGAGGAGCAGCTGCATCCGAAGGACCCCGAGGCCGCCTACAGAGCGAAATTGAAGGCCCAGGCTGCGGCCGAAGCGGCCGAAGCCAGACGAGCCCAGGAGGCCGCTGAGTACAAGGCGCACGGTGACGCGATCATAGCTCTCCAACGACAACAAGCGGCGCATCTCAAAGCCCAGGAGGACGCCCATCTCTACGCCCTGAACTTCGAGAAGAATCAAGCCAAAGCGCAGGAACACGCGCAAGCGCTCGCAAATGCGCAGGCCCTGGCTCTCTGGAAGGCTCATCAGGCTGCCCGCTCAAAGGCTCAGAAGGAAGCGCAGCTGGCGGCTCGCGCTCAAGACGAGGCTCGAAAACGCGACCCTGAGCACACCCCGGTTATCCAGTATTTATTACCCACTCCCAACAGCACTCCTCTCCCCCCGAACAGCTATCTGACGAGCGATCAGGTGCACAAGTACCAGGCGTCAGGCTCTTCCTACGTTCCCCGTTCGGCTGTGAAACCTGAGGATGTCAACCAGCCGCGTCAGGCTCACAAGCACAAGATTCCCAGCAACTCTCAGATCTACGTCTCGCAGTCAGGCCTCCGCAAGAAAGCCCCCGTCAAGTCGCTCACCATCGAGGAGATCATCGAGCAGGATCAGGAGAGGAACTCCCAGATCATCAGGATTCCTGCTGCCAAGGGCCAGCCCCTCACTCAAGCCGATCTCGACGCCTTGATCCACGCTGGGTACACCGTCACACCCGTTCCTGAGGTCACCAGACCGACTCAGCAGCCCAGCTATGCCCTGGAGAACACCACTGGCTACTACGTGAAGAAGCAATCCGCCAGGCCTGATGCATACGCCAACTACGACGATGTTCCTCGACACCAGCGGAGACCTGTCAGACGACAGCGGCCCATCCTCAAGCAGGAGAGCGAGGGCAGCGATAAGGTCACCTATCTCGTGCCCCTTGATGCCGCCTACGGAAACCGAAGACCACAAGAGTAATCCAATCAATGGTGATGATTGAACATTTTGGTCACTCGTGGATGACAATCGGCGCTGATAAAAGGGGAATCGACTTCTGTCGGGTTAATTCATCTGGTGGGAGACGATGGAGATAGGAAAATTGTGGTGAAAACGTCCGACAGGACGATTACCGGCTCCTCAGTGAGGCTCATCCACTCGAGTTTAACGTCATTCTTAATTTTATTTATGCCTAGCTCCAAGTTGATTTTTTTGCGTTATCCTGTACTCGTTACGGCCCAATCGGATTATCTGCATACTACTATCATTTCACAGTCGTTTGTCCATTTTTTTTTACTACTATTCTTGACTCTTGATTTATTATTATGCAATTGATTTCGATGAGCATCAGTGGTGTTTATTGTTCGATTTTTTTTATACGAGCACATTTTGTTTTAGTTTTTTTAATCGTGTAAGCGAGAATTAAATTGAAAGTTTTCATGCGATGATTTGTAAAAATTGAAAGCCATAAATGCCGGCTGTATGGCCATGCGCTCAATGGCGTGTATTCTTTTTTAATTAATTTATACACATGTTGTAAATATTAGAGTTTTAACTAATAAAACTGTTGGAAATGTCAGGAGCAGATGGAATTTTTATTATTTGAGTTCGTCAATTCCCTGAATTCGTGTTACATTAAATGGGAGAATTATAAATTAATCATTGTATGGGTCATGTTCGTTTTTTCTTTTTTCATTTATTTGTTAGCAAGTCAGAGTCAGTAATTAACGAAAAAAATATAATTCCTATTATTTCTGTAATGAACACTGCAAAGAAATTAATTTTCAATCACAATTTTCAATCACAATTTCTCATACATTGAAGATCGATTATGTGTCTAAAAATGGATAATTAGCGCAGAAAAACTAATTGTTTATTGGTCGTTCACCCCGCAAACGCTTAAAATATTAAAAATAGTAATTTTTTAGCTACAGAGGATTTTTTTTTATTTTTGGAAAAGTATGCGCAATAACAATTACGAATTATTTTTTTGAAATTCAGCTTCTGCACATCTAATTTCGTTATTATTTTAATAAAAAATTGCACTATTCATGTAAAATCGCCCGAAAAATATTTCTGAAGGAATCGAGATATGTTTTTAATATTTTAATGATAATTAAGGAAAGCGAAATTAGCCGTATAGCAGTCGAATTTAAAAAAATGATTTGTAATTGTTATTGTACACATTTTTTTTAAAATTTGCGGGCAAACGAACAATGAATAATCAATTTTTTGCACTAATTATTCGTTTTTAGACATATATAATCGATCTTTAATGCATGAGAAATCTCACGTCAATATCCCACGACTTTTAAGACTCGTAGTAGTCTCCCCTCAATAAAAATATTGACAATCACTATTGTTTATTATTTGAAAACTTGAAATACCTCATATTCCATTATTGATTGCTATCGTAATAAGAGATATCCAATTGTAATTATCAGTTGATTAAGAAACACTCTCTTAACATTATTCATTAACCAAATAATTTGTCATTTCCCATTCCTGCTGACCTTGGGAGTGAGCGGATGCGAGTCATTTGGCCACAGATACATTTAATTGAATTTCATTTTCAAATTGGTCTCCATCTCTTTTTCGATTTCTTGAGGATAAGTTAAATCCTTTAATCTCACTTCAATATTCCACGACTTTTAAAACTCGTAGTAGTCTCCCCTCAATAAAAATATTGACAATCACTATTGTTTATTATTTGAAAACTTGAAATACCTCATATTCCATTATTGATTGCTATCGTAATAAGAGATATCCAATTGTAATTATCAGTTGATTAAGAAACACTCTCTTAACATTATTCATTAACCAAATAATTTGTCTTTTCCCATTCCTGCTGACCTTGGGAGTGAGCGGATGCGAGTCATTTGGCCACAGATACATTTAATTGAATTTCATTTTCAAATTGGTCTCTATCTCTTTTTCGATTCCTCGAGGATAAGTTAAATCCGGTTCTGCCGAAGTGCGAGGGAATGAATTGTGGGCATTTCGACATCGTGGAGGGTCGTACAACAGCATAATGGCGATTTTTCAAACGTACAGCTGTAGCAGTCCGAGCATGGCGCTCGAGGAATGGACAATGTGCACAAAACACGGAGAAAATTATGACTAATAAGTGGCTGAATACTCCGGGGTATGTGTGTCCATTCGGCGGCCTTCTCGGCTATTGCCACATTAGTGATTATGATGGTAATGATAAGTAATAACTGTGGCGATGTCGTAACCGAATATTACCAGCGATTTGGATAATAACTTCGATTTATCGTGTTGATTATTGTGACGAGTTTCGATTTTTGGCGAGTCATCCTCGGCTTTTTCCGGGTTAGCTTGAGGTTTTACTCGTGTCAATGAATAATTTTATCGAAGATTGGTTACTTACTACTTCATATAGTTTGTTTTAACATTTATTTTAACAAAAATTACGGAACAATTCACGTAATCCGCAGTGGGGAATCGTTTTCCGGCAATTTTTATAGGAATGCAAGAGAAGAAATCCGAGACGCTCAGTGAATTTTTAGGTTTATCACCGAACAAAGTACGAAATTGTCACGTAATTTTTCCCGAAGAAGTAAAATCTTACAGAAACTTTTACGGAACAAATCGTTGAATTTACGTGGAGATTCGTACAATTTCACTTCCGACTTGGACTTTTTATTGAATTTTACTTCGCTCGCGGATTACCTTTCAAAACTTAATTTTTACATTTTTTTCTGGTCATTTATATTGAATTTTTCTCTCCCTGTGGCCATTTCTCATTACGGTAAAAATCAATAGTGTAATTACGGAACTCACAATTCGCTCACCGATTACGGAATTGACTCAGAAAATGTTAAGTGACGGTACCGTAATTTTTCACAGGAGATTCAGATAAAAATGACGCAACGCCCCGGAAAAATTCCGTGACATTTCCGTAAAATTTCCTACAACCACATTTCACTCCGCGATGACAAAAATAATTAGAATTAATTTTTTTTCATTGACTATAAACATCGTAATTTAAAATGAACAATGAAAATGATGAGTGTATCGATATCTCCGCTTGAATAGCCCCAAAACACCGATGAGTTCACNCATATCGTACAATTTCAGTTCCGACTCACACTTTTTATTGAATTTCACTTCGCTCGCGGATTACCTTTCAAAACTTAATGTTTAACTTTTTTTCTGGTCATTTATATTGAATTTTTCTCTCCCTGTGGCCATTTCTCATTACGGTAAAAATCAATAGTGTAATTACGGAACTCACAATTCGCTCACCGATTACGGAATTGACTCAGAAAATGTTAAGTGACGGTACCGTAATTTTTCACAGGAGATTCAGATAAAAATGACGCAACGCCCCGGAAAAATTCCGTGACATTTCCGTAAAATTTCCTACAACCACATTTCACTCCGCGATGACAAAAATAATTAGAATTAATTTTTTTTCATTGACTATAAACATCGTAATTTAAAATGAACAATGAAAATGATGAGTGTATCGATATCTCCGCTTGAATAGCCCCAAAACACCGATGAGTTCACTGAAATAATCCTGTGCATCACGAATTAATCGCCTCATATCGCTCAACCCACACCGACTCCTGCTGATGATGTCTCAATTAATTCTTTCCTCCCCCGGTACTCTTGTTTGTTTGCAAACTCGACTGGCCCCTCAATGCGCCGGGGAAAGTTTGATGACCCCCTAAATTCACTTTCTACATCTCCCCTCGATTTAATGCTCACCACTGTGCACCGTCAATTGAATTCCGCCTCGATAATTCGTCGTGCATCTCACAGTGTTCTTATTCATACATGAATATTGCCTTTCGTACCCGATGAGATTTAATTGCGAGGATTTTTTATCCAACGCGCACCGCTCGTTCGATGCACTTTGTTATTCTTCAGAGACCACGTCAGACCAATATGTCAGGGACTTAATTCAGCCCTCGTTTGCCAGTGAATAAATATTGTGATAAATCCGTTGCTTGCATGAACTTTCGTTCTGCATGAGAAAAAGATCGAGAGAAATGTCTATTAGCGGAGCATAAATAAATGTACAATAATCATTATTTATCATTCATATCTAAATGTAAAATACATAAAATATTCACAGGCGTAATCGTGGTGGGAAATATTTGCAAGAAAATTTGAATATTGCGTGATTTTCTTTCAGCGATGAATAAAATTTTGACACGTACTTAACAACAAAAAAGTCAAATTTCGTCATTAGCGCCCGAGAACGGCCTGGCTTATTTGTTTTTTCCTTTCAATGTTCGTGCAGTTCATTGCGAAATGTTTTCAGTATCCCGAATCCCTGTGGTCCCTCTCAACTCCCTGATTACAAGATTGATGAGGCCACCACAATCATCGGAATGCACCGAGTACACTCCGGCTACACCTCCCAAACAGTGTTTTACGATCTCGTTCTTCCACAACGCGGGTATATTTTATTTTTATTTCCCCCTGTTCTCACCCCGTTATGGGAGAGTAATAAAGGTAATACCGGGAGGCTTCCCCGAACGAAAACCAAGGACTCAGGGCGGGAGACAATTACAAATCGTGATGAGAAATTTTATGATTTTCTGGATTACGTGACTTTAAAAATCATTACGAGTCGTACGAGATTGAATGGTAATTCCTCCATCTTTTTCAATTGGATAAATTAACTGAAACGAATAAACCAGTATGGTCGAAACTTCCGAAACTTCGTGCACTATACGCCGTTAAAATAATTGAAATTCTCAATTACTCATTTATGATTTATTAAAGAACTTTCTTATTCATTGATCAAATTAGGTTTTATCAGCTCTTTTTAACACATCCTTTGACTTGAGAAATCAAATCGCTTTCAATCTTTAAAAAGAATTACTTATCAATTAATTAATATGTAATTTCGGTGAAAATATTATTGAAATTAATAATAATATGATGCATTGACGTCATTCAACCGAAATTAATAATTTCTGCATCATTAAATTCCCTGAAATTGGAGAAATTTCATAATTTTGCCAATTTTCCCTTCTGGATATTTTCTAAAAACATCGAAAAGCATTTTCGCGAAGAACATAGTCGTCTTCATCAAAATCTGACGATTCTTGTCACGTAATTTGAGTCCGAGGTACTCGTGCGGACAGCACCGAGGAATCCTCACTGTGAAATTCCACTTTCATTGCAATGATATTTTCGATTATGTGACTATTCTTCCTCCGTTCACTCCCGCATGCTTCCAATTTCATTTTCAATACCTGATGCTAATAAAAATTAACGCCTATCGTCGTCAAAATACATAATTGATTTTATTACATTCATTGCATGAAACGATAAATTCAGTAGCGAATTTTTTATGAATATCTCGGAATCTAAGAGTGATAGCAAAATTTTTCTCATGACCTTTTTTGTGCAGCCAATTGAGCGTTATAAAAAAGGTTATGACAAAAATTTGTCTATCTCTTTTAGATTCCGAGATATTCGTCAAAAACCGGTCAATAGTCAAAATCGAAGCGCTTTACCGCTTCGCTACTGAATTAATTAATCAATGAAGAAAAATAACGAAAAATAGCAACAGTAAAATTTTTTAAATAAATTATTTGAGCTGTAATCCTGTCAATTTCCATTCTCCAATCCAGCCTGGGAAGAGAGGAGGTGCGAGTGATTTTTCTCTCGCGATAACCGGAAATGGAAAAGCTGGTAATCTTCATCCGGAGAATGGCATCGGACACGGTTTATTCTGGAGATTCACTGCAACTATCATCGAAATTGATGGCTGACGTTTGCAATCGGATTAAGCCTCGTGTACCAGGACAGCATGTCTCACTCCTTTAACCCAGATTAAAAAACCGCGGGACACAAATTTAGAAGTGGCCCATGCAAATCACGTCCTCAGCCAATTCAATAACGCACGAATCAACAATCCGAGGAACTTTTCCTTTCACTCGAAATTTGGGGGGAGGGAAGGCGTGGTCGGTGAATTAGGTGTGAGGCTGGGAGTTGAGAGATTCACATAACAGACGTCTCAAGGTCAAGGGAATGACTGGAGCCGAAGTGTCTAGATCCTAGACATTTTTAATTGTGAATGGAAATTAATTTTTTTGCATTTTTTTTAAATGTTTCATTTCTGTTCATTTCATTTCGTAAAAATCGCTGGATCAAATTTAATTAACGTGAACTGTAATAATTTTATAATTTTGGAACACTTTTTTTTATTCATTCAAGGGACTACTGCGAGTTTTAAGAGTCGTGGGTTATTGGAGTGAGACTTTTCATACGTTGAAGATCGATTATATAGATCTGAAAACGAATAATTAGTGCAAAAACATTTTTTTTATTGCTCGTTTGCCCGAAAACGCTTAAAATGCCTAAAGCAGTCCAGGGCCTTCAATTTTTGAGCTACGAAGGATTTTTTTTCTTCAAAATTTTCGGAAAAATATGTGGAATAACAATTACGAGCTAGTTTTTTTTTAATTCACCTCTTACATAGCTAAATTTAATTTTTTGTATTTTTTTACACAAATAGTGAATTTTTTTAATATGAAAAAAACCAAAATCAGCTGCGTAGGAGTCAAATTCCAAAAAACTGGCTCGTAATTGTTGTTCCACACATTTTTCCGAAAATTTTGAAAAAAAAAAATCTTTTGTAGCTCAAAAATTGGAGGCCCTGGACTGTTTTTAGCATTTTAAGCTTCTTCGGGCAAACGAACAATAAAAAATTTTTTTTGTGCACTAATTATTCGTTTTTAGATCTATATAATCGCTCCAATAACCCACGACTTTTAAAACTCACAGTAGTCTCCCCTTGAGTTGAAGAAAAGTAAAGAAATGAAAAATATTACGTATGATTATCGAAAATTGTTTGTCGATCTGTATTCTCACGTGATTTATCGAGAACTTCTCTTCATTCAACGTTGTAACTTGTGATTTAAGGGATAAAAATGTATCTAATGACAATAAGATTGAATAAAATTGAATTAATCCAATTGCGAAGACGGGCGAAGCGCCCGTTCGTTACTTCACAAATACATTGTTACCGAGGAATTGTTAACAGACAATTGTTAAATATATGATTTTGTTTCCCTTCGTCTCATTGTGAGTGAGCAAATATTTTCATATCACTTCTGATGTCCACATTGAAATAAGGACATTCTTCCTCGCACTTTCACCACCACCAGTTGATCGAAAATTCCGGTGGGTGTCAATCGTTCGAGTCTAGGTGAATACCCCGAGGACAATGTGACCGCCGGCAATTGCCCAAAACTCATTGTCCAAACACTTCCCAGCCGCTTTCTCATTCAAGTTCGATACGAAAATATCCTTACATAATTGTTCTCGATATAATAAAGAACGAAGGAGCATTAAAAAGATAACGATACCCTCGGTATATTCGCGGAGATATATATTATCGTCTGTCAAATCGCTCAAAGATATTCCAGGTCCACTGCAAAAAAGAACCCTGACCCGAACGATTTATTCCCGATACCTGGTGCACGCCCAAAATGTGTCCTCGATGCCCGGATACCTCACATGAACAATTTCAACATTTATTTTCATTACCGCGGGTGCTAACTGGGGCGTAATGAGCCACTAATGCGAGAAAAAAATTCAATTCATGCAATTTGCTTTTAAATTTGGGAATAAATCGGTCAGGTTTCTGTCAATTAGAACAACGAGAGAAATATTTCGAAAAAATAGGGAATTTGGATGGTAGTTTTGGAGATACTGAGCACAAGAATTTTTCATTTAAATATGTCACGAAATCCTATTCGCAAGGGCTTTTGTCAAATTTCAATTTCCTAACGCATTTTTTTTACATTTTTATGTTGTATTTTATTTTAGCTTAGCTTCTTTGACATTTATACATTTTTTTAAAAATTATTTCATCAGAAAAATGGCGATATCAAGTCAATAGCGAAGCAGTAAACGGGATTTAGCCGATTTTGACTTTTATTCAGTTTGTGATAAATATCTCGAAATGTAAGAAAGATAGAAAAATTTTTGTCATAACCTTTTTTATAGCCCTCAATTGGTTCTATAAAAAAGTTTATGACAAAAAATTTCGTATGTCTTTTAGATTCCGAGATATTCGTCAAAAACTGGCCGATAGCCAACAGACAGAATTGCAGATTTTTTATTTATTTCTTAAAAATCCCAAAAATTCCTAAAAACATGGATTTTCCAAAAACATCATATCCTGACGTTTCATGACATTCAACATCATTTCCCGGATGAATTGAAATATCGGCAAATTCAACGAGAAGAAAAAAGCTTCAGCATTTTAATGACACCGAAACTGTCGCCGTCTGAGAATAAAAAATCTCGTGATTTCGAAAGAGCAACTTAAAAGAGAGCGGTGTATTTATCATCGGTATCGAGGGAGAACAACTGGAGATCAACACCCAAAAACTCCACGAGGATCTGTTGCGACCCAGTTTCAGCAAGTGGCCCTTGTATTCCAGCCTGTGGGTGGGGTTAACGAGAGAGGAGGGAGGAACCCCGCCAAATTCACAGCATATAAGCAACGCTTGCAACGATTCCCAGAATACAGTAATAATATCCGTCGACTGGACAATACCCAAACATACACGTAATTACATCCAATAAACAAGCTTTATTTTGTGAGGGTCATCATCGTAAATTGAGACTTTGCGAGGTTTCAAATCGAGACTTTCACAATTCTCAAATTAAGACTTTTAGAACTCAACTTGATGCAAAATTTTAAGTTAAGGAATTCAAAAGTCAATTGAGATTTTTAGGCTTCAAATTAAAACATTTGCAAATCTGATTTTAAGGACTTTTAAATATCAAAATAAAGTTTAATAATAAATAAGGTAAAAATGCGGAAAAATCCCGGACAAAATCTCCCCGGACAATTGCTTTTTGCGAAATTTACTCGAAAAAATTCCTTTCAACGAGTCTTCTGAGGGGTAAATTTTCCGCAAATAACAATCCGTATGAATTTAATTCTTTTGTAATTTCATTGAGGCTAAAGACTCGATAATTTCATGTGTTCTATTGTGCGATTCAGAATTAAAAACCCCTTTAATTGGCCGGATCCGGTATCCTAATCGCAAATTCCTTTTTCAGGGAGATTTTATCCGGGGGAAATTCTTTTTCGGGGAGATTTTGTCCGGGGAAAAACTGTCCTAGAATCGCTGTCTCCATACGGAGAGAAAAATTGACTAAAATAGCAGAAAAAAAAACGTGAAACGTGAAATTCACTAAAAAGTGTGAGTAGGAACTGAAATTGTACGAATCACCACGTAAATGCTACGATTTGTTCCGCAAAAATTAACCACCGTCTGATGCCTCACCGCTGTGGGGACAACAAGTCGTTCCGTAATTTGTCGTCTCCATGTGTTCTTCCTTCCAGAATGAAGAGTCTAGTGATGCTGGCAGCGTTGCTGCAGGTCTCCACCTCCAGCTACGTCTCCGTGAAGATGCCCTACGCTAGTCCAGCGGGGGTGACCTACATCAACGGATACCAGGGCCACGAGTACCCGGTGGGGTACGCAGCTCAGACTTATGCAGCCCCGGCAGCCCTCCAGTATCAATATCCGGCGTATCGGTACCCAGCAGCTGTTGCGGGGAAGGTTGAAGCTCATCATGTGGGTTACGCGGCTGCTCAAGTGCCCGCTGTCGCTGCTGTCCCCTACGTCAAGCACGTCCCGACAGTCTCCCACGTGCCTGTGACACGGTACGAGGCGCATCCCGCTGTTATCGAGAAGCAATTGGATGTCGTAAAGCCCGCTGTCTCCACACGCAAGTTTGAAGTGAGTTGAAGTCAAGTGATAATAACAATTGGATATCTCATCATTAATTACGTTGAGTAAATAGTGAAAATTAAAGTATTTTCAGGAAAAAAACTTTCCTTAAGTCAATGGAATTTCAAGTTTCTCTGAAAATTCACGTCCCATTTTTTCGCGGCAGGAAATTCTCTTGAATTTTCAAGGAGTTCCTTTAAAATTCTTGGAACTCTAGAAATTTTTGTAGAAATTCCCTGAAAATTCGGAGGAATCTGGAACTCAAGGAAAGATTTCTCTGAATTTTCCTAATTTTCCTGGATTTTTTATTAATTAAAAAAAAATATTTTCATTTAATTTCATTTTTTTTACTTGTGCGGCATATTTCTCACAAATATATCAATTATAGCATTATTTTCTTCGTAATATTATATGTTGGCAACATCCGGATTTTCCGTTTCTAAATTTTTTTCGCGTTGTGTGAGGCACTTTGTGCCTTCATTAATGCTTTGTACTACTCTGTACTGCTTTGTAGACTTCGATGGGCGTTTGCCAGAAGCCTTACATAAATAAATAATTTAAATATTCCCCCCGAATAATTAACCTGACATTTACACTTCCCACGGATTTTTCCATGAAATTGTGAATTTTACGTTTAAATTCCTTGCGATTTCCGTGAAAATTTTCAACAGCTTTAATGTGACATTACAAAATGAATCTCGTTCCGTCATTGCTGGCAAAAAATTGGAATTCAATATTTGTTATTAATCATTAATATTTTTTTTTATTGAATCATTAATATTACAATGAAAAATGAACGTCAGGTTCGTAGACCAGCGATTCAGAAGCAATTCTACGACATCGAAGAGCGTGTGATCGTCCGCCCCGCTGGATCCGCAGTAGTAGAGCTTGATGAGCCGACATCGAAACTCCAGCGCGGACCCGCAGTGGTTCAGCCCCTCGACGTCAGCCACTACTCGGCAGTCTCTCCCGTCACCCACAATCTCGTGGCACAAGCGGCGTCTTTCGCCCACGCCCCATCGTCGCCCACGACCATTCCCTTCGTCGCTCATGCTCCAGTGCACGTGACTGTGGCCCCGGTTATTTCCCATGCACCGGTGTCTCATTATCAGCCGTCCTCCACCGCCGCGCCGGCCTCAGCCGACGGCTCCCAAGGAGAATCGCAGTCGGAGGATGATCAGTCGGTTACTGTGGAGAACGCTGACTTCAGGGGTGCCCAGTTCAGGCAGGGGCTGTTCAGGGCCGCGGGGGAGGGCGAGAAGGCCGCGACCAGGGGGCAGGAGAGGATGCAACAGGAGTATTTTCAGAGCCTTACGAAGTCTCAGGTCAGTCGAGCTCAGCTGAATGATTCTACTGGTACATTGGGGTGGCTTAGCAACCCATTCTCTTTGCTACACTGAGAGAAGAACAAACACGTCGTCAAGCAAATCTTGTTTGGGCCGACAAAGTCGCTAGTTGAAAATTGCCAAAAAAGAATTCTGTAGTGAAGTGGTGAAACGGGTAAGTTAACTTACCTTTTCGTCGAGTTTTTCGGAAGTATCTCTGAAATTAAGGGAGATAGCGAAATTTTTGTTAAAAGCTTTTTTGTAGAGCTAATTGAGAGCTACGAAAAAGGTCATTACAAAAATTATGCTATCTCCCTTAGTTTCGGAGATATTTCCGAAAAACGCACCGAAGAGTAGTTGACTTACCTCGTTTTACCATTTCAAAGAATTTCAAAGAATTTGTTTGGTTCGAATTTGAAAGTCTCAAACATGAATAATTGTTCTGCTTTCCACAGCAACGAAATATTTGGCGCAAGAGGCGGATAATTCACACCAGACGGTGCCTTTTCAGGATGAAAATATCTCATACAGAGGAAAATTTATCAATTTTTTTTGAACTACTAAATCTATTTCTGCGACAAAAATTTTTCACTCCGGCGCACTCTCTGCATGTTTGGCACAAAAAAAATCTTTTTTTGATAATTGTCAAAAAGTTATTTTCTTGGCACAACTAAGACTTTACGATATTCTCTTATTCTCTTCTCGATATTAACAGAACCCGTGGGATTGAAATTCTTGTGGTTCGATTCAACGAAAAATTTATTCAAACATTCATAAAAATGCCCAAAATTTGGGTGATAGGTAATGGGTGCATATAATACATCTTTATGATATTCTCACCGAACAGATTTATTCCCGTAGAATTGAAATTTGTGCAGTTCAATGCAAGGAAAAATTTATTCGAACATCGAGAGAAGCGTAAAAAACACTGGGTATTGGGTCAACCCAGTGGATCCGTGTTAAGTCATGCGTGCATTTTCCTTCCAGGTGAATTCTATCGCCAGTCAATCCCAGACCTCCGACATTCAAGTGAAATCCAACGGCGAGCAGTCCGCCCCCCCGCGCTTCCTCGCCCACGATCCCACCCCCAGTCCCTCCGTCATCCCCAGTCTGCGTGGATCCCCTGAAGAGAACAGGAGCAATCAGCAGAAGCTCATTGACCTCCTCACGGCCCGTGGCGGAGTAGCTGATGTGAGCATAAAAACCTCATAAATAATAATCTACCGTTTTGCAAACAAGTTTTATTATTTGTTTATAAGAGGGAAATGTTTGAAAAAATGTCAATATTTTGCGAAATTTAAGTTGGCTAATGCTGACTGGGTATGAATTTTTTCAAAGTTTTTCCATGCAATTTAGTTGAAAAATTAAAAAACTGAAAACATTCAAAAGTACAGCGGAGCCCGGCAGAAGGGTAGAGCTACTTTAAATAGAAAATGTCTCATAGAAATTATTACCTAATGGATTTTCTGAATTTATTAAAACTCTGTTTTCCGTTTCTTTTCCTCAAAAAAATTAAATTCCACAGAAAACGGGAGACGATAAAACTAACACACGGAGAGAAATTTTCTAGAAAAATTCTAGTACGAGTACTGGAAAAAATTACAATTCACCGGCTGTGAAAAATTCTAGTGCTGTTAAGGTAAAATTTCTTGGTATTTCTGGTAAAATTTCAGGGGATTTCTGTGAAATTTTCACAGAAATACGGGGAAAAATTCACGTTCTCTCCAATAAAATTTCTAGTGCCGGCACTACACGGAGAGAAATATTCAAGAAAAATTACGGAACATTTCACGTAATCCGCAAGCGAGAATCGTTTTCAGTGGATTTCTATAGGAATATGAGAGAATAAATCTGAAACGTTCAGTAAATTTTCGGGTCTGTCACCGAAAAAATACGAAAAAGTCACGTAATTTTTCTGGAAGTTGTAAAATCTAACAGAAACTTCAAGACTTATGCCTCAGAACATGAAAATTCTTGGATGTTTAAGAATTTTTACGAAAAGTTCCGGAAAAATTACGGAACGTGTTGTTAAAATCTCCCCCTCACGGTGACTCATGGCTAGCCGTGAGGCGTCGGACGGATGAGTAATTTTTACGGAACAGATCGTAGAATTTACGTGACGATTGACACTTTTTATTGAATTTTACTTCGCTCCCAGATTACGTTTCGAAACGTAATTTTTACGTCTTTTTTCTGGTAATTTTTATTGAACATTTCTCTCCATGTAGAATTTTTTCCTGGCCGTCACTTTGCGCCTCTTTTCCCGTGCTAGCACTAGAATTTTTCCAAAAAATTTCTCCCCGCGCAGGAATCCAATGGAATTTCCTAGCGAATTCGATCCCTCAGAAACGAAACCCCTAATGTCTCTTTCAGGTCGGCTTCTCCCGTGATGGATTGTCATCATCGGTTGGCGATGCAGGTCACGTTCGTGCTCGCGTCATATCGGCAACCCCCGCCCCAGAGTACGCCGAGCCAACGGGTGAGCGTGTCTCAACTCGGCGGGTCGTCGTGAGCAGACCCATCGAGACACTCCAGGAAGTTGATGTCCTCGAGCCAGCGACGAAATACGAGAGGATATCCGTTCAGCATCCAACTTTAATCAAAACCGCTCGACTCGATCACATTCAAGTGCACGGATCGGTTCCCGTTGTTGGAAAAGCGCTCACCCCTGCCGTCGCTCATGCCGCTGTGCCCGTTTATCAGAAGACATTCTCACCTGCTTATGCATATTGAGACCTCAAACCCCTGCGGTTAATCACGAGTGATTTTTGTAAAAAAATAATAATCATCGATACTTGATTTCTATTGGATCTTACAATTATTGCACCCACTCCCATTAATATTATGTATGGTTCCTGGATTTTTCCCCCGAAGAAAATTCCCCGAGGAAATTCCCCCGGAAACAAATTCCCGGAAATATTTCCCCGACGTCAATTTTATTTATTACATCCTTCGAGAATCCAACTTTTTCAATAGATCAATAATAAATAAATCACGTTACTGCAGTAAATTAATTGTCGACATTTTCGAGCCAATTCCCCCGAATAATTCTAATTAATCTCTTGCCCCTATAATCAATGAATCTTCATTAACAAGCATTCTCGTTCTACAATGTCGCACCTTCATAAAAAAAACATTGACAACATTCAACGAAACATCATCTTACACTGCCAAAACAATCCAATTTGTTAATGTCTGAACAATGTAATATGATGTGTAACTTGGAGGAGTAACTAGAATACTTACCAACATTAACAATAAAGTTAAAAATTATAATGTGTTTGTTTTTCATTTTTGCGGGAGTTTTTTTTTTGTGATTTTCAGGGGAAAATCTTTCGGGAAAATAATTCCGGGAAATTTTTTCGGGAGAAAAAAAAATGGTCATCTTATTTATTATTATTATTATTATTATTATTATTATTATTATTATTATTATTATTATTATTATTATTATTATGAAAATTTGAATTCTTCTGAATTTTTATTGAAATTTTGATGATGTGAAATATTTCAAAGGAGTTTTATATTTTTTCTTTCAGCCCCATATTTTTTTTATTCCTCGCATGAATTCACTCATTATTTTTTATGTTAGTAAAGAATGAATACAAATCGTTATGTCCGACAATTTTTTTCCAGGCGAATAATCTTGCACTAGATATTCAGATCGTAGACCATTCATGTTGACGATGAATCGTTGGTAGAAAGTATCAGAACTTGTTCTAGATGACGATCGAAAATTAAGAGCAAGGTCGTCCGAAGACTCTGCAGATCCGCCTCTCACCGAAAGGTGATAGTCCACTGGATAGACTATTGCTGCAAGGAATTTTCATGATTTCACGTTTTTTACATTGAAGAGTTTTTCGAAATGCTCGTGAAAATAAAATTGCGAGTCGTGTAGGTGGTTATGGCCTGTAAAGTTTCACATGTCTGTCGGGTCTTTGCTTTCGATTTCTTTATGAGTGTTGCAGCGCGTGCTGCACTCTCGATGAAGTCGTGAGAAGTTGGTTAGTGGTGAGGAAAGATCAAATCGCAGGTAAAGAAAATTGAGACAAAGAAAGAGTACTATTTGTGGAGCGGAGGGACGTATTATTTGAGGGGCGACTACTATGAGTTTTGAAAGTCGTGGGTTATTGGAGCGATTATATAGATCTAAAAACGAATAATTAGTGCAAAAAAATTAATTATTTATTATTTCTTTACCCCGCAAACGCTTAAAATATTGAAAATAGTCCAGGGTCTCTAATTTTTGAGGTACAGAGGTGTTTTTTTTCAAAATTTAAGGAAAAATATGGGCAATAACAATTACAAATTATTTTTTTGAAATTCAACTCCTACACAGCTAATTTCATTACTATTTTAACGAAAAATTGCACCATTCATGTAAATTAGCCCGAAAAATATTTCTGAAAGAATCGAGAATATATTTTTAATATTTTAACAATAATTTTTCTGCCTATTTTACATGAAGGGCGCAGATTTTTATACTGAACAAAACGAAATTGGTAGTGTAGGAGTCGAATTTCAAAGAACTAATTCGTAATTATTATCGTACAATTTTTTTTTTAAATTGAATAAAAAGAAACCTCTCTAGTTCAAAAATTGCAGGCCCTGGACTGTTTTAATATTTTAAGCGTCTGCGGGCCAGGCGAACAATAAACAATCAATATTTTTGCACTAACTATTCATTTTTAGACACATATAATCGATCTTCAATGCACGAGAAATTTCACTGCAATATCCCATGACTGAAAACTCGTAGTAGTCTTCCCTTGGCTTCTCAATAATTTTCAAAAAAATCTTTCCTTGGCACAAGTAAGACTTGTTTGAGAACTGTGTCGTTCTTCTCTCAGCGCAGTGTTCAAAAAAATCTTCTGAACGCTTCTCATAAATACAAAGTTAACGACCCTACAATTCCCCGATCAAACTCCGGAAACAGTGGAATCGATTTTGACAAGGATATCCACTTTATGCCTCCTGAGGCCACCGCAACATTGACCCGAATACCAGAATTACCCCGCTCACTCATCCCTGCTAAATTCGCGTCGCTGCTTCGCGATGAAAGGAGGAAGTAAACTTCAAATCCCGGCATATCACACATGACGTAACAATTTACAGCCAACTCAATTTCCTCCAGCTGGGTCCCTCCACTTCCCCGTCATAAAGTCAGATTAAATTTTCACTTCTCGAGGCATAATTCACCGGCTGAAGACAAGAATATGAACAATTTTTTCGCTGATCGAGGCGAAATTTCACCATTTGAACACCAGAAATAATTACACGGTTTTCGTTACTCATTGACCGATTGAGATTGCACACTGCAGAGATTAGAATCATTGGAGCATAACGCCATGCGAATCACGAGGATGAAGCAGCTCGTGACTCCAAGGGACTTTTACCTTTCATGAGGCGCGACCTTGGATAATGATTGTGATGATGTTTCCCTTCCGACGATTTTCAGAGCCTCAGAATTCACGTCTGAAGGTGATTCACACTTTTTATTGAATTTTATTCCCTCGCGGATTGCGTTTCGAAACCTAATTTTCACGTTTATCTCTCGGAATTTTCCTCATCCAAATGTCAGCCAATAGAATTGCACTATTCGACTGTTATTTCATGTAGTCAACACGGTATTCAGCTGATAATTTTTGATAATTCAACTGCACGGAGAGAAATTTTCTATAAAAATTCTAGTACGAGTACTGGAAAAAATGACAATTCACCGGCTGTGAAAAATTCTAGTGCTGTTAAGGTAAAATTTCTTGGTATTTCTGGTAAAATCTCGGGGGATTTCTGTGAAATTTTCACAGAAATACGGGAAAAATTCACGTTTTCCCCAATAAAATTTCTAGTGCCGGCACTAGAATTTTTCTAAAAAATTTCTCTCCGTGTAGATTTCCCCGCATCGCAACTGAAATTGGGAGTGAAACAAATTGAACTAAAAAAACAGTCCCATCATTTCGTCCGCCCGACTCGAGCCTCGACCTCGCGAATCCCCTCGTGAGGATGCTCCGAAGGTCGAGTCCCTCCGTCTCCGTTGAACTTGAAAGAAACCGCCGAGTCCGTCCGCAAGTCCTACGGTTACACCGAAGTGGCTAGTAACCTCCGCAATGAAGGTGGACCTTCGGACAACCCGACTATATAAGAAAGAACGTTTGGGGGCGATATGCATTCAGTTAGACGCAGACAGGAATTCTCGCTAGATTATCATTACCTGTGGTGGAGAGGTAAGGCGACTGACGTGATATTTCACGGCGCTCCCAACGCCTTTCATACTGATACCAGCGGTGACGGGTGTAATACGTTGGAGCGGTTAAAATCAGTGGAAACTGTGTTAAATTATTGAATTACGGCATTGTTGGACATTTTTTCGGAATTAATGAGCGGTTATTCGCCTCGTTCGAGGAAAATACAAGTGATCTTTGAGCTTGTGGATGTTTATTATTTAAATGAGGGGGCTTAATTGATTCGTGAGACCATCGGGGGAGTACGAAGAGTCCTGTGGAGGTTTGGGAATGAGGATGAGCTTGTGGGGAAGGGCTATCCTTCAGCCGAGACCTTGCTACTGAGATTGATCAGATCGCCTAGAGCGGTTCTCCATTTATGGCGCATTGAGGACAGGGAGAAGATACAAATAGAATGTGTTATCCTAATAAACCTCAGGGTAAAATTCAGTAGCGAAGAATTCCAAAAAAATCCCGGGTTTTTAAAGAATATAAATCCCGGGCAATGTTGAGTGCATGGAACAGTAATTTGTCAAGTAATTTTTCCCTCCCCCGTCAGATATTCAATCCCCCATTCTATTTCCAGCCATGAGCATCATAATCATCCTGACGATTATGGGAGTTTGCACAGGAGCGCCCCAATTCCTGGAGGAGCATTACAATCCCACACCCTACGCCCACCAAGCAGTCCTCCTAAGCTCAGCGATGGAAGCTGCACTGCCCCGAGACCTCAAAAATCATTTCTACGAGAATCCCAAGACCGCAGCGGCACTCGCGCAAGAGTCCTGGCTGGCCAACAAAGAGATGCAGGTAGCGCAATAACGGCATTACCCATCAGAAATTACGTGTAATTACCCGGGATGATTAATGACGGCGGTATTTCTAGGTGATCGATCGCGAGGCAGACAAGATCCCGAGGCAAAAGATATTCGACGCACTGCAACACGCTGGACTCACCCGCTAAAGACACCCGAGTCATCAATCATTTTCCTGTCGATGCATTTTATTTATTACCATTGAAACTATTGTAAAGTCTTATTCATTGTCTATTACTGTTTACGACCGTCGAGTGCGACCCGATATCTCATTATTCATTTAAAAAATACATCTTCACTACAAAAAACAGGTGTCTGACAGCTATTCAGATATTTTCTGTCTGAATTTCAGTTATTTATGAGCGATTCAAACATTTCACTATTAAGGGGAGACTACTATGAGTTTTAAAAGTCTTGGCTTATTGGAGCGAGATTTTCATACGTTGAAGATCGATTATGTAGATCTGAAAACGAATAATTAGTGCAAAAAAAATTGTTTTATTGTTCGTTTGCCCGAAAACGCTTAAAATATCTAAAACAGTCCTGGGCCTCCAATTTTTGAGCTACGAAGAATTTTTTTTTTTCAAAATTGTCGGAAAAATATGTGGAATAACAATTACGAGCTATTTTTTTTTAATTCGGCCCTTACATGGCTAAATTTCTTTTTTTTTACACAAATAGTGAATTTTTTTATATGAAAAAAACCGATATCAGCTGTGTAGGAGTCGAATTTAAAAAAACTGGCTCGCAATTGTTGTTCCTCACAATTTTCCGAAAATTTTGAAAAAAAAAATCTTTTGTAGCTCAAAAATTGGAGGGCCTCGACTGTTTTTAGCATTTTAAGCGTTTTCGGGCAAAGGAACAATAAAAAAAAATTTTTTTTGCACTAATTATTCATTTTCAGATCTATATAATCGATCTTCAACGTATGAAGATTCTCACTCCAATAACCCACGACTTTTAAAACTCATAGTAGACTCCCCTTAAGATATCTCACCTGATTCAGACGGCAAAGTCCATTCAAACATTAATTTTTAAGATATTTCTCATGTCCGAAAAGTTGACTCATCCACTGTAAAAACTAGGTGTCTGAAAACTATCTGAATTTAAGATGGCAGATGGCAAAAAACGTCTGAATCTTCAAAAGTGTCTGAAAATAAAATTGATGTCTGAACATTTGAAACACCGCTTGCGTCTGAAACTGATGTCTGTATCTTAATTTCAGACATCTTGGTGTCTGAAATTGAAATAACTCCATCGACTCAGACGCATTTTAATTAATGTCTCAAAACTGTCTACAAAATCGTCCCAAAAGTGTTTGGAAAGTGTCCACAAAAGTGTCTGAAATTCAGACATTAGTTTTCGCAGTGTTCGTAGAGAATGGCCCTCGTTGTTGAGTGGTTGGTCTTATCTCCACCGAGAACTTAAATTTTCCAATCGTTCTGCTGCGTCATATCACTTTATATAACTCCACTATGTTTATCAAACACTTTCCAAAGCCAATGACCTGGTGCAATGTGCAGAGGACGTATCACGAGTTTCAAATTACTTCAGTCTACAACAGGGAACTGAAAGTTAGAATAACGAGTCACACTCGATTTGACTGTCACCGATAAAAGGGTCACTGGGGGGTTTAATGTGACTCGGGGAAATTATTCCAGAGATTTTTTCCACTCGCTTTACTTTTGAGAGGGAAAATGGAACGCTGGCATGGGAGAATAACTGTTGTACGGGGGCATCAGCTGGAATTGGATTTGTCATTGCAAAATCATTGATCGAAAAGGGGATGGTCGCCTATTTTTTTACGTCAACGCGATCAACAATTTACCAAAAAAATTCAAAAAACGTGAATTTTGGCGAAAAGGGTATAATGCATCCTTAAGGATTATTAGAGTGAGACTTTTCATACGTTGAAGATCGATTATATAGATCTGAAAACGAATAATTAGCGCAAAAAAAAATTTTTTTTATTGTTTGTTTGCCCGAAAGCGCTTAAAATACTAAAAACAGTCCAGGGCCCCCAAATTTTTGAGCTACAAAAGATTTTTTTTTCAAAATTTTCGGACAAATGTGTGGAACAACAATTATGAGCCAGTTTTTTGGAATTCGACTCCCACACGGCTGATTTTGGTTTTTTTCATATAAAAAAATTCACTATTTGTGTAAAAAAATACAAAAAAAACAAATTTAGCCATGTAAGAGGCGAATTAAAAAAAAATAGCTCGTAATTGTTATTCCACATATTTTTCCGAAAATTTTGAAAAAAAAATCCTTCGTAGCTTCGATGCTTCGTCCTTTATTAGTAGATAGAAGCTGTTGAAAATTGAATAAATTCACTCGATCGATCAGAAGCTTTCATTCACGATCTCTGATTTATCGACAAGTAATAATAAATTTGTCTGCGTTATCGTCTCAGCAGATAAACAAATTATCTTCTTTCATGAGTGGAGAAAATAATAATAATAATAATAATAATAATAATAATAATAATAATAATAATAATAATAATAATAATAATAATAATAATAATAATAATAATAATAATAAAATAATAGACAATAAAAAAAAGTGAAATAAATTTATCAGGAACAACAATTGTCAGGAAAAATATGAATAATCGACAGATCATTTTACCGTCTTCATAAATAAATTAGTCCTAACGAGCATCAGAGATTGTTTTCGATTTATTTCTTGCTGAAGATTCTTAACTGGCAAGTCCTACGATTTATCTAAAAAGCTCTTCGACTGCGCTATTAAAAATTTTCCACTGAAATTGTAGAGAATTTTGTAAATAAAGATTCATAATTTGATGGAATGGGTGGGAATTGTAAATTTCAGTTTACTTATTCCGGGAAAATAAATAAAAAATCAGGGAAATTCTGAGCATTATCTCCTTGAGTCCTAGATTCCTCTGAATTTTCAGGGAATTCCGTCCAAAATTTCCGGGATTTTAAGAATTTTAACGGAATTCTTTGAAAAGTGATGTAAATTGCGGAATTTCCGTCTTCCCGGCGCTAAAAATTAGGATCTTTACTAGAATTTTCAGAGAAACTTAAAATTCCGTTGACTTGTTCTCCTTAAATCGAATACAAGATCTTTTTCCGGAGAATTCAGCCAAATTTTTTTAACACTGTGTTCATTCCAAGTTTAACTATATTCAACAAATTTAAAATATCACAGAATTTATTATCTAAATTTTTTGCGATTGATGGTGAATAAAGTATTTGATAATACTGAAATGTAATTCTTTAGTTACCAATCTAATTCCAAATTTAGCTACCTGATTTTCGATTCTCCAAATAATCGTCAATCCTCCTCCCGAAATTATTGATTGACGGAATATTTCGAAATTTAAATGTCCAAATTGATGGTTCCTTCAATATTAAAAATTTAAAAATTTATCTTAAAAATTGACAACTATCACAATTCAACGGTAATAACGATTAATTGATATTCCTATCACTGAAATCCACCCAAGCCCTCAGCACGCTACAATTTCGAAATGGCCGTATCTCCCTCCAATCCCCGAAAAAAGAAAAATCATCTGATTTATCGTAACCACGACTGCATCCCAATCGGTGTCAGCGATCGTTTCCAATGCTCCTCAGGATGCATGAGGAGCTTGTACCCGTGGGGATGCACCATATAAAGCGAATGGCAGGGCCGAATCCCTGCAGAATCAGCCCGCAAGAGCGATAGAGGAGACGCCGCCTGGGACAAATAAGTAAACTAAACCGTGAAATTGCATAAATCCTACATCTCCGAATTAATTCGCGAGATGTCCGGCACATCTGAAGTGACACTTGTCCTCGTGGTGTCTCTGATGCTGACCTGCGTGTCCTCAGATTCGGTGAGTCAGTTCATTCCCACCCGAATTCCCCCCGCATTCCCCTACGCAACGGCAACGAGCGCTCCTGTCTCGATTCGCGAATCGCCGAGCATTCTCTCGGATGAACTTTCACGTTAATGTCCCCAAGATGAGACACGGGCCCCTCGTTACCTCCAATTGACATAATAGCCCAAAGTGATCCAATTGAATTTTCGTTACCACTCAATTATTTCTCTAATAATCCGATCAAATAGTCCTGATTGCAACTGAGGACACGATGCACACTAATTATCCAATAACGGCTCTATCGATTCACTGGGTGGAGGCGGTCCGATTAGACTGTTTCTGCATGAAGGCGACTGCTTTCCGGGTACATCGGGAGATAGTAGCATTGTGAATGTTGCACAAGATGCTGCACGAGTATTATTTCAGAATGAGCGACGAGCGGGATGTGTAGTGGCGCAATTTACCGGGGGGCGGGGGAGGGGGGGGGGAATGTGGAACATACGTGAGAGATTCGCTTTCTACCGTACGTGATACACTAGTTTGCTAGCTGCGGGATTGATAGATCGATTCATAATTTCTGGAGGATTTTGGTCAGTTTTATTTTCGTAAAAATCTTGTTTATTATATTCACGGTTAATGGACGGAATAACACTGATTGCTTTTGTAATCACTAATAGTGGGAAATTAATTTTTCATCAATTTCTAATCATCTCTATTTTGTGGAATGGTAATAGCTTCAATTTTCAGTGTTTACTCATCATAATTGGTCGCAATTAATTGTATATAAATATTTGATATTTCGGTTTGATTGGTGTTCTAATGAGGGATATTCAACTGTCATTATCGGTCAACCAATAAATTGGAAATGTTAATTACTCAGGTGCGATATAATAACAATTATATTCTCATTGTTTTTCAATAATTAAATGAAAGGTCATTTGCGGGGAGAGATTATGAAAAATATTTTTGAGTGTCGCATTCCATCTCTAGATAAAAATGAAGTATAGAACGTTATGTAGTGCAACAACCCTCCTCTCATCTCAATTACCTTATGCTAATGACAGGTGCAGCATCACCCCCCGGACCAACCCTTCCCCGAGGATCGTCAGTCGCCACCGGAGCCCTACGATCGTCCCATCGACTTACACGACCAATTACAAAGTTTGACGTACATCAGGCCAGAACAAAGCGCTGATGACGACCCCCCGCACAATAGCTGGAGTGCCCTAGTCCCCGGAACACCGGGCACCGACTACCCAAGCCTTAATAAAATCCCGGAGACTTCATTCTCCTGCGCTGATAAAATACCAGGAGGCTATTACGCCGACGACGAGACTGGTTGCCAGGTATTTCTTCTCGTCTCCCCCAAAAACGTCGCCTGAAGTACGCGGGGAAAACATTTTTGAGGTTCCGGGAATATTCACTGAGATTTCGGAGAGTGTCACTAATACTATTATTCAGTGATGCCGCGAGACGAGACGAGACGTGACGAGACGAGAGACATGACGAGACGAGAGACATGACGAGACAAGACGAGACGAGACGAGACGAGAGACATGACGAGACGAGACGAAACGAGAGACATGACGAGACGAGACGAGAGACATGACGAGACAAGACAAGACGAGACGAGAGACATGACAAGACGAGATGAGACCAAACGAGAGACATGACGAGACGAGATGAGACGAAATGAGAGACATGACGAGACGAGACGATACGAGACGAGACGAAACGAGAGACATGACGAGACGAGACGAGAAACATTGCGAGACAAGACAAGACGAAACGAGAGACATGACGAGACGAGATGAGACGAAATGAGAGACATGACGAGACGAGACGAGACGAAACGAGAGACATGACGAGACGAGATGAGACGAAATGAGAGACATGACGAGACGAGACGAGACGAAACGAGAGACATGAAACTGCATCTTCTCGTCTCGTTTCGTTGTCAGGAAACCATTCTCTCGTCTCGTTTCGAAATACGAGAGTAATCTCTTCTCTCGTCTCGTCGAAAATTGAGAGATTCTCTCGTCTCGTCTCGTCTCATTTCTGCCATTGTCTCGAAAGACTCTTCTCGTCTTGTCTCGTCACGTCTCTCGTCTCGTCTTGTTTCTGCCATTGTCTCGAGCGACTCTACTCGTCTCGTCTCGTCATGTCTCTCGTCTCGTTTGTCTCGTCCCGGCATCACTACAGCTACGAATATTACTTGAATTATTGGTGACAGACGCCTGAAAATTAGTGACGCGTTCCTGAAAATGTCCTCATTTTCAATGATTTCGCCTTGTTATTTCATAAATAGCAAAAAATTCCACCGGAATTCCAAGCAATAAATCCACAACTCTCCCACAACCTCCCCCGAAAAACTAAAATATTGAAATTACTCCAGGTCTTCCACATATGCAATATCGGTGGCTCCAAGAGTTCATTTTTATGCCCCGAGGGTAGTATTTTCAATCAACGTCACTTCGTGTGCGACTGGTGGTACAGCTTCCAGTGCGACGAGGCTGTATCTCTCTACCCCGAGAACAATCCCGAGACCAATGAGGCTGATGATCCAGAATCCATGGATTCACCGGACTCCAAATCGACCGATAATTACGAACCGATCGGATTTCGTAATGATTCACCCAAGGACTTGGCGTTGGCGAGCAGCGGCGAGGGTGGGTCCAGTTACACCCAGGAGATATTGCCAAAGGACAATCAACGTGAGCCACTTAACTATGAACAAAGGAACTTGGAGCATCATAACGAGAAACTCGATCGAAAGTTGAGGGGGAATTATCGCAATGAGGATAAATTTCGTCAGTATCCATTGACAAATAGCGAGAATGCACGAGTGGGCGGCGAAAATTCTCGGGATTTAGATGGCGGAAGGGGGGCGGGGGGAGGGGAGAGGGAGCTTTCAGCGGAGGGCAGGGGGGAGGATTTCCGGGACACGGCACCGAGGGGCTTCTCTTTCAATCGAGGAACTGGGAGGAATGCACATCAGAGCGGGAGTCAGATTCCCAGAGCTTTGGGCAGCTATTCGGATTTCCGGGAGGGAGAGGAGAGGAATTCCAGGGAGGGAGAGGTCAGATTCGTACCGGCTTTGTAAGGAGAGAGGAGTGGGTCAATTTTTTGATTTTTGAGATGTTGGGATTTAATTCTTGGGCGCTGAGAGAAACATTTACTTCACGGAGAGAAGTATTCAGTAAAAATTATGAAATTCACGTAATCCGCAATGGGGAATCGTTTCCGGAAATTTTTATGGGAATGGATGAGAAGGAATCTGGAACGTTCAGGGAATTTCAGGTTCATCACCGAACAAAGGACGAAATTGTCACGTAATTTTTCCCGATGAAGTAAAATTTTACAAAAATTGCCGACTTATTGTGCCTCCAAAATCAAAAATTCTTGAGCGTTCAACAATTTTTATGAAGCTGGTGAGTTATTTCTACGTTCCGTTCAGTTTCGGCTCACACTTTTTATTGAATTTTAATTCGCTCGCGGATTACTTTTCGAAACGTAATTTTTACTTTTTTTCTGGTAATTTTTATTCAATTTTTCTCGCCGTGCATGGGACCTTTCTCGGGCCACGTGAGTTGAGATATCTGGGAGAATTAAACGATTGAAGAAAAATTACTTGTCTCAAGAAAATATGTTTCAGATATTATAAATTTTTTTCCCTGTGTGAGAGATATTAAATTTCCTTCTATCAAGTTGATTAATTAGCCTCAATCGAATAGATAAATCTATTCTACTCCGTCAAATATTCGCAGGTAATTTTTTCCCTCAGTGTGTTGAACTCGATTAATTGTCGTTCCGTTGATGGTCAAAAATTTGGCATTCCCTAAAATTTTCAACTATTCTTCTCTACAGAATCCCAACATAATTTCATTCAATCGAAATCACCGAGTACTAAATCATTAAAATCCCTGGCATTCCAGGAATTCCCAAATTTCCAACGTTTTCCAATGCAATTACAATTCCGAATAACAAAGCGATGATTTCACAGTTATTTCATTGATAGCAAATAATTTAATTGGAATTTCTATCAACAACTCGCCGATTCGAGGAGTTTCCAGCCCCTCGATAAACGGATACCCATTTAAAAAGTCTCGAAGATAATGAATGTGGGAGAAATAGCTGGGAGATGATGTCTGAATGATTAATATACACTCACCTCGACGGATTAATCCAAGCTGCACCAGACGTGATGCGCCGGGATACCTGTCCTCACGGTGGTAGAGAGGATCATTAAAAGGGTATTACGAGAATTACCGAGTGAAAATTATTATTACGTGGGACAATAATGCTCGAGTGAACACAAGAGATTCAGATTCGTAAGTGATGTCAGGCTGTTTAAAACAGCTCTACCCTTCGGCCGGGCTACGCTGTACTTTTGGATATTTTCAGTTTTTCAATTTTTCAACTAAATTGCATGGAAAAAATTTGAAAAAATTCATACCCAGTCAGTATTGTCTAAATTAAATTTCTCCAAATATTGATATTTTTTCAAACATTTCCCTCTTACAAATAAATAATAAAACTTATTTGCAAAACGGTGGACTATTTTTTATGAGGTGTCAAAAAAAATCTTGATTTTTTCACATCTAATGAAAAAAAAATCAGATTTTAATCTTTGATTACAATGAAAATGTTGATTTTCACATAAGACACTGGATTAAATCTTGATTTTTAAACATTTCTTCTTTGAAAAACCAAAACGATAATTAAATTGAGAAAAAAATTAGAATTCCGAATCTAATCGAGTATTCTGCAATTTTTTTGCAGTTTTCAGTAATCTCTGAATTTACCGTAAGGGTAGAGCTACTTTAAAAATTCATCACTGAATAACAGATTAATAATAATTGAAGCCCTTTCCTCGCCAATTAATGACCATAAACCCCAAAAATCCCCAACAAATCGCTTAATTACTTCATTAATTTCCAAATCATCTGTTTGAAAGCAAATAATTCTAAACAGAGATTCATAAAATCATAAAATCCCGGTGAATATCCCTCCAACAACTCTCCCCTGAATAAAACGAAAGGATTGCACCTCACGAATAAATAAATTTCGTAAATAAACTCTTGAATGGAGTGGCTTTTTGTCTGGATGAATTACTCATCTTGAACTCCTTCTCGTCCTTTTATTCTGGCTTTCCGGTTATCTGGTGAAGCGGTCACTGCTAACCGAGCGCACCATGCTTTATCTGATTGGCAAATGTCTACTTGAGGCAATGCCTCTACCTCGCGAGCATCATTCATTCCGGTAGATTGCTACCTATACTTTTGTATAGACAATTCTTCTCAAAACACTTGGAATTTTTCTATTGTATTCCATTAGGAGAATTCGAAAAAAAATATCATACATCACCATCTCAATTACACATCACGACATGTAAATTTCATTTCAAAACATTTCCATGTACGTTTTATATCAATAAATAGTGTAATGCATTTTATTATTGTATACAGGGAGCACATTATTATTATTAGCATTATTATTATTTTATAAACAATGAAAATATAGAAAATTAATGTAAAACTTAGTAAAGAATAAAAAGATATTTTTCATTCAATTTACAAATTATTGTCCATTTCATATTACGAGAGAGACGAGACGAGACGAGACGAAATGAGACGAGACGAGACGAGATGAGATGAGACGAGACGAGATGAAACGAGACGAGACGAGACGAGACGAGACGAGATGAGACGAGACGAGAGAATCTTTCAATTCTCGACAGAAAAAAATAAGCCGTAGTTTCTCGTCTCGTCTCGCATGACTGATTCTGAACTGTTCAGAATCAGTGATGCGAACACTGAACTGTTCAAAAATTCAATTGAAGAAATTAACAAACAATTTTGTTTGCTTTCATCGGGGCAAAAATCGAATTAAAAACAACCGCTATTACTGAATGTATTTCACATTCTAGTCGTTGGAGTTCCTGAAAACTTAGTCAACTGAGCGATGAGGGGACCGATGATGGGAGATAACTCACATCTTGTGGATGAACGTTGAAATATTTATTATTTTATCTCGGGGTTTATAATCATCTTGATCCATCAGCCTCAGCTTTGTTCATAACCATCCAATTATCCGTTACAACACTTCTCGGAGCTGGATGAGACGAGGGGATAAGATCACGTATAATCTATAAATCAATTTTGAACTGCAGCCAGTGGTCTCTCTTGTCTCCTTGGATGCACTCAGTTTAATGCAAATAGTGTAATGCGTGGTGGAATGTTTATTCAGTTTTTATGGCATTTTTTATCTCTTGCGAAGGCAATCTCGAGGGTACAAGGTTAATTCGCAACACTAGTTGATAACATTTTTCGCTGGATATATCTCTATTTTCAAGGTTTACTTCCAGCTGTTTGCGCTGATAATTCTTGGAAAAATAGCGATAGTGCATTTGTAAAAGTACTCTGGGATGTTCCAACATTCATTCGCGCTCACAAGCGCATGTCAGGCGGGCGATGATTGAGTGTGGGGAGAATTAGCGAGAAATGCTAGTTTTGAGCAAATTTCCGGCAGCTGGAGACCGCTCTTTGGCGAAGGTCGCACTCTGGGATATGCGTGTCACAGGGAAATTGAAATGGCATTCGACTAATTTCGTCATTTTAAACGCGCGATTTAGGGACGTCGGGTTATACTTGTTTCAGCGGTCAAATGTTACGGATTTCAATGCTCATTTGAGGGCAATCGGTCATCACGTGAACTTGGAATGAGGAGGAATTGTCATCTTTATTCACTTTTTATTGACATTTTTTTTAGATTTGATTATTGGGTTTTTGGGCGATTCTATTGAATAATTCCGCAGCTTTTCTGGGCATTTTTTTTTGCATAAAAATGGTCAAAGGGTCACGAGGGTCAAGGGAAATATTCTATCCAATAAATCGGTAGAATTTAATTTTTCTAAATTCCTCAGCAAAATTTTTTTAATCTCATTTTTTCAACGAAAAGAAAAGAAAAGTCGAGCGTGGAAAACTCAGACAATTGATGCCAAAGAAATTCTCCAGAAAATGTCTCAATTAAATTTATTGAATCCAAAAAATAGAACTTCTAATAAAAATAAGAAAAATTCAAGTGAATGTATTCTAAAATTTTTAAATCATTGAAAATTATGAAAATTGAGGAACTTCAATGATGCAAAAAACATTGAAGTTCCTGGGCATCAGCAGCTTTCCTGGGCATTTTTTTATAGAAATAGTCAATGAAAAATATTCGGTCCAAAAAATTAGTAGAAATAAATTTTTCTAAATTCCTCAGCAAAATTTTCTGAATTTTTTTAATCTCATTTTTTCAACGAAGAGAAAAGAAAAGTCGAGCGTGAAAAACTCAGACAATTCATGCCAAAGAAATTCTCCAGAAAATGTCTCAATTAAACTTATTGAATCCAAAAAATAGAACTTCCAATAAAAATATAAAAAATTCAAGTGAATGCATTCTAAAATTTTTAAATCATGGAAAATTATGAAAATTGAGGAACTTGAGGAACTTCAATGATGCAAAAATCATTGAAATCCCTCACTGG
The DNA here is from genome assembly GCF_001412515.2 of Diachasma alloeum. NCBI lineage: Eukaryota > Metazoa > Arthropoda > Insecta > Hymenoptera > Braconidae > Diachasma > Diachasma alloeum. The sequence continues at coordinate 222,088 of NW_021680986.1, forward strand.
GCATTTTTTTTCTATAGAAATAGTCAATGAAAAATATTCTATCCAAAAAATTAGTAGAATTAATTTTTCTAAATTCCTCAGCTAAATGTTCTAAATTTTTTTAATCTCATGTTTTCAACGAAAAGAAAGAAAAGTCGAGCGTGAAAAACTGAATTCATGCCAAAGAAATTCTACAGAAAATATCTCAATTAAATTTATTGAATCCAAAAAATAGAACTTCCAATAAAAATAAAAAAAATTCAAGTGAATGCATTCTAAAATTTTTAAATCATGGAAAATTATGAAAATTGAGGAACTTGAGGAACTTCAATGCTGCAAAAATCATTCAAATCCCTCACTGGGCATTTTTTCCTATAGAAACGTTCAATGAAAAATATTCTGTCCAAAAAATTAGTAGAATTTAATTTTTCTAAATTCCTCAGCTAAATTTTCTAAATTTTTTTAATCTCATGTTTTCAACGAAAACAAAGAAAAGTCGAGCGTGAAAAACTCAGACAATTCATGGCAAAGAAATTCACCAGAAAATATCTCAATTAAATTTATTGAATCCAAAAAATAGAACTTGCAATGAAAAAAAAACGAAAGAAAAAAAATTCCACAAATTTCAAATCCCTAAAAATTATAAAAATTCTGAAACTTGAGGAACATGAATGCTGCAAAAATCATAGCCCTCAAACCAGAGACGTAAGTCGCATCACGAAGCCGTCGATCATCCTGCTCGAAATCATAAAATCCGGATATCATCGAATTCCCGGGATCAATCGCATCATAATGAAGATTCGCCGATAAGATACCGTAAATACTATTTGACGACTGAATCCCCAGGTTTTTCCTCGTGATCATAGAAAGTCATGACACCGGTCAACGACCCATGATGACTGTATAAAAAAAGCCCATCGGGTGACAGCAATTATCTCGTTCGAAATATTTTCGAGTTTCGTTTTTTGATACGCGCCAAGACGATTGGCGTTTCATCTTCGGAACGGCATACACAGAATAGTCCACTTGTCCTTGAAGATCGCTTCCTACACGTGTCCCCCCTACCTCGACGGGATAATAACCGACAATTACGTACGTTCGAACCTATTCGCCGAACTCTGTACACCAGGAAGACGGAAAACCACGACTAGATCGTCATTGTCGCTAGTACTTCCACGGGTCCTCACTCACTCGAGTGCACTCCCACCCCCCTCAAATTACCCAGCATAATAACGGAATAGTATAGTTTTATCAGAATAGTTGGTCGCCAGCCTAGGTCTAGTGCACTGCGGAAAATGGAGCGGCGAAGTGTGTCAGGTATCCCAGACAAAAATACAAACTTGAACATCCAACCATCAAACTCATATGCATTCATACGTTTCACTGTTTTCGCGTGCGACCAAGTGTTCCAAACACTGGAGATTTTTTTTACTGGGACTGGAGAAATTAGCGTCTCAATTCGAGACGTTAAGTCACGCATCCTGGACATTGCAGACGTCTTCCTCGAAGATCTTTCGTACGGAACGCATGATGTCTCATTCGTTTAGCCAAATACTTCATTCATTTTGCCTCAATGAGACAATTATTTTTCCACTGATACACTGTTAGAGAATTACCCTTGAAATTTCACGTGAAATCGCCCAAAAACTAATAGAACAGTTCAATAGAAATTCAATAGAATTTTCTAACGAATCCGATAGGTTTTTCTATGAAATTTTTTGTCCGTGTAGTTCCTTGAATATTTAAGTAATTCTCAATCTTGAGGTCCATGGGGCCCTGAAAAATCTTGAAAATTTTGAAAATACAGACAGAAACTTTTCTGAATTTTCTGAATGAACAAGAAATTTAGTGAACGTTTTTATTTGAAATTGAATTCAACCGCACAACATTAAAAATTCAGATGACGCTGCGACTGAAATTTCCAGAAATTTCTAACAGTGTAATTTTAGTTACGTTAAAATTAATTTCATTTCAGTTTTAAGATTTTCTAAAACTGAGGCCATGACTGGGGAAAAGCGGTAAAAAGGGTTAAAGTATCGGTCATGAAGCAAAATTTGAAGGGAGTTGAAGAAATAAGAGCTCTAGAATTTTCGTGATCATAAATACCGATGAAGAGTATTTTTTCTCAGAATAACATTCAAGCTTTTGCGCCCTTCTGATCTTGCAAAGAGACTATCTTTGAATTAATTTGACATCAATCACCCCTTCGACCCTCTCAATAAATCCATAACTTGAATAAATACTAAGAAAATGGATAACCCACCAAACACGTCTCCACTGAGAGAAAAATATGATTCTTCTGACTATATTCCATCACCATCGAATTATAGTCAAAAAGTCCTCAACAATTTCGCATGGGCTACGGTAACTATGGCCGGAGAAGTGATGACTACAATGGAATGTAGTCATTGCAACTATTTCATAGTTCTACTCACGATAGATTTGTCGTGATTACTTTTGAACTTTCGTTCGTTTAACTGCATTTTGATTTGCAAAAATTACGCGTGTGAAGTTACTATAATGTTATGTGCCGCATAAAAAAAATCGTGTCGTTCACCAAAACTGCCTCAACTATTTTCGTATTGTAAATCGAACTTCAGATTTTTCTCTCAGTGTTAGAACTCCATATCTTAATGAGGTCAATGGCTTGCAGTACTGCTTTCATAAATGACTAGTGTTTTAAGGTGAGGTAGGAAAAAGGTGTCATAATTGAAGTGCCTCGCCTTACGAAAATGTCCCTGCAGTGGCATTATATTCAAATTTTAAGTACCAATCGTTCATCTTCATTCAATTTCCGAATTCCATCCTCACTCCAAGATGCAATAATCTTAACAAAAGGAGATGTCACACGTTTATTCCTGAATGTCTAAACGAGAAATCGCATGCATGATGATGATACTGATTTGGTTGATGATGTTGATGATATTGATGTTGGTAATGCTGCTGTAGATCTACAGAGAGATGTTTTCAATCACGGACAATTATATGTAGCTTTTTCGAGAGTTCGATCACGAGATCCATTGAAATTTTTCACAAGACAACACCGAAAAAACGCAAAAGTCAAAAATTATGTCCACAAAGAGTTATATCTTTGAGTAAATGGTATATATATTTATGTCTGTACAAAAGGAACCGACTTGATTGTATTTAGTATCCGAGATATTCACGGTTTTCCATCGATAACGCCCGTACAATTAACATTGAATTATTTTCTGATCTTCGATACCAACATCATTTCCGACAGAACACGTGTTGATCCTCAATTGAAGTTTTCCTGGATTTCGACGTATCTCCGACTGATTCTCGATGGAAATTTCCATCCCTTTTCAATACCAAAAAATTCATGGATTTTCAAAAGAAGTTTTCATCATTTCCCACGAATTTCTCCTTAATATTACTACAGAACTTTGTATACGTGAAATAACATGTTGATTCAAATCAACTTACAATAGTAACGTGATGGATCATATAAAATCAATCATGGTGGTAGTGAAATTCGAGATGTTACCTATTCATTTCTGCATGCGGGAGTGAAGTACTTCATGCAATTCCCCAAATATTGATAGCAGTGAACCCAAATGTTAATGAAAATCGTTATCCAATAATTTTCCCGCTGTTATCACCCCCAAACGCGTCATCAAGGCGAGATGTCATCCAGAACTGTGTCATTACCACTGACGATTTGCCATTGCAATCGTGAATCTAACGAGTACAGTGTGTTGACGCGTGGGCAATAATGACGCATTCGCGTCTAACACCGAGTTTATTCACTCCAACTGCTGTGCGAGACATTCATTTCCGCGTGCAAGGTCTCCCACACACATGTCCACTAGTAGGTGTGTCACTGGGTATTCGGGCCATTGCCAATGCAAGCTGCGCTGTTACTCCTGTTTAGTTGTTCACAATCTCGAGGTTCGGCGCTAAGTGCCATCACCATGAATTTGATTCATCAATCATCGTCAAGACTGCGACATTGCGACCAATCATTTTGATTAGGCTGAATGATCCGGTATCGAAGCGCTCGTCGCTCCTAGTAACGCGCCTGTTCCCAAATTCCAGATCTTCGAGAGCACTTCCAGAAAATCCTGCGAATCGCCGAGGAGGATCCGAAATTGTTGATAGATCATGCCGAGGAGACTGAAGGCACCAAACTCGGCGACAACTACATGTCGGTGGTCCTGAAGACGAGGGTAACCGGGAGAAGAGGAAGTGGTGAAAGTTAGTAGCGAAAACTGCGCGCACACGGAGAGAAAAATTCAGTAAAAATTACCAGAACAAAACGTGAAAATTACGTCTCGAAATGTAATCCGCGGGCCAAGTAAAATTCAATAAAAAGTGTCGGAACTGAAATTGTACGAATCGCCACGTAAATTCTACGATTTGTTCCGTAAAAATTAACCACTCGTCTGACGACTCACCGCTGTGGGGACAAGTCATTCCGTAATTTTTCCCCAACGATTGAGAAATTTTACGGAACGGAACGTAGAAATAACTCACCAGCTTCATAAAAATTGTTGAACGTTCATGAAAATTCTGAACGTTTCAGATTTCTGATAGAAATTCACTGAACGTTTCAGATTTCTTCTCTTCCACTCCTATAAAAATTACCGGAAAACGATTCCCCATTGCGGATTACGAGAATTGTTCCGTAATTTTTACTGAATATTTCCGTGAATTCGATAGAAAATTCTATTAATTTGTACCCGATTGTATCCCGCAATTTTTTTATATACATTTCCAATAGAAACTATTTAACAGACTATTAGCTTCAACGGAAAAAATTTTTTGTTAGAGAATAGAACAAGTTGTATAAAAAAATCAAATTTTGCGGAATTGTTCAATAGAATCGGCCAAAAGTTGATGAAAAAGTCAGTCGAAATCCACCAGAATTTTCTAGAATTCAGTTTTCATTTGAATAATTCCATGAGAATTGATAGAAATCCGGAAAACGTTGTTGCAGTTTCAATAATTAAAAATTCAACCTAAATTTATACCAAGTATTCATATTTTGAATGAAAAGTCACGTTATCTGGGACTCCACGTCCTCCTGGTGCCAAAAACTGTGATTTCACCGAATTTTCACTAAAATCCGGAATTTCACGATTTTCCACGAAATATAAATTATTTTCTAACAGTGATGTTCGCTTCAGCTTACAGCGGATCCTTCATGACGAAATATTATCCGCGTCATCGGGCTACAGTGCAAGTCATAAGAAATGCGGACCTGTTCGTCAATGAAGCTCACATGTACAACCGCGTGCTGCCGCACCTCCCGGACATCGCACCCAGGTGTGTATTCGCTGATCAGGAGGAGATCGTTATGGCCGATCTGAAGGACGAGGGGTACGTGGTAATGCCCCGGCTGAAGCTGTTGGATCTTGAGCATTGTAAAGCGGTCGTACAGGTATCCAATTTAATTTGTTCATTCAATATTTTTCCACACTCCCACGTATTTTTTTTCTGCTAATTTTTATTGAATTTTCCTCTCCGCGTAGAAAAACTGTGCATGAACCAGCCTAATAAATTTTTTCGCCGACTTCCCTAGATTTTCCCGTGAAATATTTTCACCCAAAAATTGAATGCTTGCAGAAACTAGCTAAACTTCACGGCCGATCATACGCCTTGAAGCGGAGAGACCCGCAGAAATTCCAGGAGTTGCTGTCCCCTACGAAAGAAGCAGTATTCCCCCCGGACGATGGCCCCTGCTTGGGATCGTCCCTGGACATAAGCATTAACACGGGCATAGCCCACTTGAAATTCCTGGACGACTCAAGCGAAGAGCTCCGCACAGCGATCGACTTCATCGAGCGTCTGATAGGGAAGTCCTTCGACATAATGAGGGACCAGGTGCTCTCAGGCCGTGGAAAATACGACGTGTTGAGTCACGGAGACGCCTGGAACAACAACATCCTCTTCAAGCACGAGGATGACGATCACGTGGTCGATGTCAAGCTGATTGACTTTCAGATTCCGCGCCACGCCTCGGCAGCAATTGACTTCCACTACTTCATGTACTCCAGCGCGAAATCCGTTGTCATCGAGGAGAACTACGAGGAGGTGATTAAATCGTATCACTCGGCGCTGGTTGACAGCCTGAGACAATCGAGTGTTCCCGAGGGAGATGTGAGGGAAATGTCACTCGATTGGTTCCAGGGAGAACTCCAGAAGCACCACCTGTACGGACTCATCACGAGTTTTTGGCTCGTCCATGCTGTACTCGCTGAGGAGAACGAGACAATCAACATGGATGACTTCAGCGCAGATTTTATTGCGGAGGTCGAGAAGATCGAACCGGTTATCACCAGGAAGAAAGCCGAGAGGATCAGGTGCATCGTCCTGCATTGGCTCAGAAGATATCGATCGAGAGATTCCGAAGTGGCGAGACTCAATAAACAGACGAAAAAAATCTGAAATCAGAAGCTTTTTTTTGGAAGTTGGAGCACTTTTCTTCATTCAGATGCAATTTTTTCTTGTTTGAGAACACGATGCCATTCGATGAGAATGGGAATTCCACTGCTGATTTAAAAAATAACGAAGATATCATTTTAAAATTGTCCTCCAACTTCTAGAAATGTCGCTTTCAATTCCAGATTTTTTTTCTCTGCAATGCACCCGTCTGTTCTGTGATTCGTTAGAATAAAAAAAGAATAAAAAAATCTAAAATTATTACAGAATTATCGAGGCTCGTGTTATTTGTTGTCCCGTTTCTCCTGGAGATTTCCTGGAGATTGGCTCAGAAGATATCGATCGAGAGATTCCGAAGTGGCGAGACTCAATAAACAGACGAAAAAAATCTGAAATCAGGAGCTTTTTTTTGGAAGTTGGAGCACTTTTCTTCTTTCAGATGCAATTTTTTCTTGTTTGAGAACACGATGCCATTCGATGAGAATGGGAATTCCACTGCTGATTTAAAAAATAACGAAGATATCATTTTAAAATTGTCCTCCAACTTCTAGAAATGTCGCTTTCAATTCCAGATTTTTTTTCTCTGCAATGCACCCGTCTGTTCTGTGATTCGTTAGAATAAAAAAAGAATAAAAAAATCTAAAATTATTACAGAATTATCGAGGCTCGTGTTATTTGTTGTCCCGTTTCTCCTGGAGATTTCCCAACTGACGTATTACACATCAGTCCCAAACAAATGACTCCCATTGGAATCCCCGACGTAGGATCTCGCTGCAATGAAAAACATCTTGAAACGCAGCCCACAAACGTGACACTATTTTATCACGATCCTCATGCCGACGATTCTGGCGCGAAATAAACGACATTCAGCACTTTATACCGACTGATTTCTTTATAATGTGCTGACATGGCGGGCGATCCCATCCGCCTATTAGTGATCACAGCTCTGTGCATTGATGAATCCTCTTCTTGGCTTGAAAAATTCCAGACACTGATCACCATCCGCGCACCAGGTATCGGCACAAATATTATTGTCACCAATATTTACACCGAAAATACATATTTTTTACTTAATAGCTAATAACGTGCAAGTATTTACCATTATATTATGTATGAGTATTGCGAAATTCACATTTTTCAAATACCAATCAATATCAATGAGTAATAATTAACAATAAAAACTATCTTATCAGGAGTTACACTTGAATATTTTAGAGGAGTCATTCAATCAATAATCAAATGGAAAATATCTCTCGATGTTCATCTCATTAATAATGAAATCTATCTCATTAATTGAATATTTTTAGGGGAGAGCTGAAATGAGATAGCAAGTTAAAATGGACAATGAACAAAAATTAGCAGTTAGGTAGTTAGTTTATATAGTGTTTCACATCTTGTGACGTTAAAGGATATTATTGGATACGATTTGAAAAATCGAGTTGGTTTCATTATTCATGACGAAAGAAATTGGGATTTTCTGGGTTTCACTTTCCATTGATATAATAATGAAAATAAATTTTGTACCACTATTGATTGAAAAATTATTTGTTTCTTTTTTCACTTTCATTTTTCATTAGTATCGCAATGAAAACAACATTTAGTATTATTATTCATTACGAAAAAAATCATAATTCAATTTTTTTAATTAACCTTGGTATGGTAATGAAATATTAATAATGGAAATTATTTTCCTGCCAATCTCTGCCGTGCACTGAGAGAAAAAATTTGCTCCATAATTTGCAGAATTTTACTTTCCCCGTTTCTTTTTTTTCACTATTGAAGATTGTTTAGCTTACTAATATTATAATATAAAAAGAGTGATGAAGACTCTCAAAAAAATCCTCTCCTCTCTTTTTCTGGAGATAAACAACGACTCTGTGGGTGATCCCACGCGCACATCTCGTTACGCAGCTTCTGTGAACGCAGTTATTAATAGAGTTTTCAGGAAAAAGAGAAGGCAAAGTCTACCCACTTTGTATCTCCCCATTAAAATAATAAAAAGGGGGCATAACTGGTTTAATTGAGATAATTGATTAGTCCAGCCCCTCGGCCTCGCGAGTAACCAGCGCATCTCCCCCACAAAAACACGGAAATATTCGGTAAAAATTACGGAACAATTCACGTAATCTGCAATGGGGAATCGTTTTCCGGCAATTTTTATAGGAATGGAAGAGAAGAAATCTGAAACGTTCAGTGAATTTTCAGGTTCATCACCGAACAAAGTACGAAATTGTCACGTAATTTTTCCCGAAGAAGTCAAATCTTACTGGTGAGTCATTTCTACGTTCCGTTCCGTAAAATTTCTCAATCGTCGGGGAAAAATTACGGAACGACTTGTTGTCCCCACAGCGGAGAGTCATCAGACGGGTGAATTTACGTAGCGATTTGTACAATTTCAGTTTCGACTCAAACTTTTTATTGAATTTTACTTCGCTCGCGGATTACGTTTCGAGAAGTAATTTCCACGTTTTTTTCCGGTAATATTTATTGAATTTTTCTCTCCGTGCCCCTATTTTACGTAATTCAAGATTAGCAAATGGTAATCTTGGTCTAGAATCGTGAACCACATGTATACGAGTTGGAGAAATTTTGTCTCTCGAGATTGTTCTCAAAGTTAAGCTTTTCCATGGCATCGGTGAAAGCGAGTGGATGTTATTCCAGGCGCTAGTTTTATGCCTCCAGTGACACACTCGTAAATACTGAGGATGATGCGAGCCACCCGACTCACGTAATCCGCCCTCCGACGTGTTTTTATTGAATAATTCAGAGACGAGATTATGGGGGAAAAATCATATGTGAAAATTTATTCCAATTAACGGCGGGCTTTGCAATTTGTTTTACGTAATGGCAACGTATCTGCTGGGTCATTATGAAATTGTTGGTATTGGGATGATATTCCGGTCGTATCTCCTCCGCGCAATCGGTATTTGGATTGAACGGAGACTCACGCCGGATTCGTTAGAAAATTCTATTGAATTTCTACTAAACTTTCTATTAGTGTTTGGCTGATTCTATTGACATGTTCAATAGAAAACATTCAATAGAAAAAGTCAACAAAATTCGATTTTTCTATATAACTTATTCTTTTCATATATTTTCTATAGAATTTGCTCGACTCAAATTTTCCAATTTTTTTTCATTCTATTTTTCTTTTCTTATCAAATGAAAAAACTTGGAAAATTTGGGCCGAGGAAATTCTATAGAAAAGATCTCAATAGAATAAGTTATATAGAAAAATTGACTTCTATTGACGTTTTCTACTGAATCTGTTCTATTGAACATTTCAATAGAATCGGCCAAAAACTAATAGAACAGTTCAATAGAAATTCAGTAGAGTTTTCTAACGAATTCGATAGGTTTTTCTATTAAATTTTTTCGTCCGCGATCACCTCCCTGGGAACAGGATAACGCTTGATTACACGTTCCAGGTGATTTTATTCATTCATCAAACTCATCGCATCGCAGCATCCACAGCACGAAACTTTTACATCCAGATTCAGGAGGATCATTACCATCGGTTTCGCGATGTAAATTGTTATGTGATAAATAACACGGCTACGAGAGTCTAATACTATTATTTCTTATGGTCATTAAAACTCCAACACCCACGGATGGGGGGGAATGAATTACCGAGCGTGATTTATGGGTCGGGGAGGAATTTTTGTGGATAAAACTCGTTGATGAATTCTGCAGCTATTTCTTGGATTTTATTAACAGGGCTTTTCTTCAGTCGCACTGGGAGAAAAAATTTGTTCCGCTAACAAATTATATGCTCCTCTGAAGAGACCTTCCGTCGTGTTGAATCAATTTGCTTGTGGACAAAGAGAAAAGTTTAATTTAATATTCGTGAAAGATAGTAAATTTTCTTCTATCAAATTCAGTGATCTCAAGCAAATGTCTTCCACTCCGTCATATTCTCATGGGGAACACAACATTTTCGCCGAAATGACGTATGATTTCGTTAATACATAGTAACAAAAAAAGTAATGGATAATTAATAATGGATAATTAAAATCGTCAATATTTTTTTCATTAATTACAAAAACAGGTGAAAAATTGCTGGTTTCATGGAACATAACTATTTTGCTAATAAATGCGCTCCGAATTGTCATTTCGGACTACCGTTCTATAAAAGTGTATCATGAGTCATTGTTTCCTCATTTCTACCCCGAAGTCTAGCGAAGTGGTCAAACGGTTCAAGTCGATTTTGACTACTCAAGAGTTTTCAATGAATATCTCGCAATCTAAGGCGGATAGCAAAATTGTTGTAATGACCTTTTCGGTAGAGCACGTTAAGGGCTTCAAAAAAGATAGATATGAAAATTTCGCTATCTCCCATAGATTTTGAGATATTCTTCGAAAACTCAGCAGAGAGCTAAGTCGATTGCATTCGAAGTCCATTGAATTACATTTTTTTATTAATTATCAATCTAATTATGAACCGTGAACAATGAAGATTATTCACTTGGCGCTTTCTGCGCGAGGCGCATTAGTTATTCAATCCTCGTGCATTAGATCTCCATTAAAATCCCATTCTTCCTCATATTCAGATTCACACCGGGTCAGCCCAGTACTTCCACCCCTGCTGCAGTGAGATACAGAGTCCTGACATTAATGTATGAGCGACGTCTTCGGTCCGGCTTTTATCTGCGTGAGAGCACGAACCCACTCGACCCATATGTGCATCCCACCCCGCACGCTTTCCACGGGTGCAAGAGGGTAAATGAGTAAGTTAACCCTAGACTGGTCACCATGCGAGGGAATTGCCGCAACACTTCGTTTTATTCACTTTGCCATCGACTGGTTGAGCGGAAAAATTTGAGAAAAATTAAATTCGTCAATTGAAGTACACTGGACTCTGGTTAGAGTCGACTGTTTTGCGGGATAGGGGAAGCGAATTCGGAGAATGCGACTCTATTTCCCTGCCCCCACTACGCGCTCACGCCGAGCCCGACTTCCGAGAACTGGGAACGATAAAATGAAAAATACTATTTCTTTTCTCTCTCAATTCAACACTTTATTTTAATGATAAACTTTAGTTCACAGTTTCAACTATAATAGCAATATTCATATAGATTCAGACGATTTTTTTATTATCAATATTTTTAATTTCATTGACTATATTTGATCACAGAAGCTTTGTACCTAACATTCCATAGAACAGATATTTCTTCTGGAGTTAACGAACCATGTGCATCAAAAATGTTACAGTCGTTTTCTTTACCTCCCTTCATTATTTGATTTAATCCAATTTCGAATTAATTTTATGCCAACAAAACGAGATCCTCCCCCCATAACAGCCAGAAGTGGACTAAATTTTTTGATCGACAATTCAAATGCAGAATATTTTATTTTTTGTCTTTACTGGAATCGGAAGACAATAGCAATTTGAAGAAAATATTGGAGTGTTTACTCTCCGGCTTGCGTGGGGACAGAGTGGGGGAAGCGCTCGAGCGGCGAGACAAAAAAATTGAGGGGAAGTTCGACACTAACCAATATGCCTCTAACCAGAGTCCACTGTAAATGAGTAAATTAACCCTAGACTGGTCACCATGCGAGGAAATTGCCGCAACACTTCGTTTTATTCACTTTGTCATCGACTGGTTGAGCGGAAAAATTTGAGAAAAATTAAATTCGTCAATTGAAGTATCTGGAAAATTCTAGAATGCCTCACGCGATCATATTACACGCGTGAGCCGTGTAATAAAATTAGCCGTGTGGGACGGTGATGCTGGTTGAGTTCTTCAAGTTATCTGCGGGCATTGATGACGGCGGGAAATCATGTAACGCGATAAAACCGGCATTCCATCGGCCAACTGTGACACGTAGTGTCGACGATTGCGGAAGACGATGACAATCAGAGAGGAGTGAACATGTGTCCCCGGGCACAAAGGAAAATTACTCAGGGTGGCGATGATTTCAACATCGATTTTTACATCTCCATGAGGATCCCTTAAAGATTGCGGTAGATCGTTTTCGCAAGCAGACGTGCTCTACGAGGTTATGTACAATAATATTGTAATTGTGTACCTGAGGCGCGGTGAAATGCGGAATTAATGAACTGGGATTTCTGTTTTGAAAGTACGTGAAGCAAAAATTTGGAATTCTCTCTCTTCCCGTTGAAAAATGACCGGGGCCATAGGTATCTCATGAGAAGCCCACGGAACATAAACATTCGGGAGGCGATAAAAGTGCCGAGAGTGGGGGGTAGGCCCCGAGCGCTCGGAGCACGAGGTATCTTATAGAGAGGTATCTTATACGAAGACTCTACTGTGAAAATGTCAACATACTGTAATGTCGAAGAATCAAAATGAAACAATCTCAACCGGTAATTCAATTCAAGGGTTAAACACCAAATATTGTTGAAAAATTCCGCCACTAAATTCATTTCGCAATCGCGAAACATGATTGGAGATCCGCGGAATTAAAAATAACAATTTCAGAACATGTCGAAAGCGATGATAACCGTACTAAACTAATCGACGTATATTGTGCATGTACATGATTCTGTAGGAATTATGTGCCTCCCCCATGTGCATTGTAGTCGTTGGATATATAATACAGCCGGTTGATGTCTGACCCCCGAGGGCACTCGTCATTATGACGCAACAGATGCGCGCATGCATCATCCACACACTCAATCGCTTCCGATCCTCTCCTTTCCACCACTGCACCTCGAATTATATCTATCATTTATTTTTTCATCTCCAGTCCATGTTTACGAGCGAGAGATTGCTCTCCTCCGAATTTGGTTTAGCATTATTGGTCGAGTGTTAAATTAAAATCCAATTTTCTCGGGAGAATGATAAAAGAGGCTGTAAATCCAAACACAGTGGCTTCATCGATTGCGCAATTGATGCTAGTGTGTGAAGAAATTAATAAAATGGAAGCATCGGAGATGCGAGAATCCGGCCTGTACGTCAACGAACCGTTGATTCCCTCATCGACATTCCGATTTGTCTGAGTCAGCCTGCAAGTGCGAAGTTTCCTTCTCTCACAAAAATTATTGTTCCAGTGGGAAGCGAGAGGGATCGGTGGCTTCGGTAATAGGAGACGAGGGATCATGTGGCTTCATAGGAGAGGCAGGAACAATCGGGTGAGCGGTGATATAAACTCATTACGATGTCCTCTCGACACGGGAATTCGAATTGGAATTCGATTGAAGTCGTGAGTCAGATGGTAAATGCGTCACTATTTCATCCCATTCTACTTTTGTTCGATTTTTATTCTCATTTTTTTGTGCCTAAATATGTAATAAATATTGTTATTCTCATTTTTTTGTGCCTAAATATGGCACTTTGGCTCTGGGTGAAAAAAAAAATTTATTTCTGCATTTCTCGGGCAAGTGAGGGTCTCAGTGGCATTAGGCGGGGCAAAAAATACAGAATCAACGTTCACTCGGCGGAAAAATTCGATTTTGCCGAAAGTCGATTCTTGATCTTTAATTTTTTGTTTTCGCCTGGAGTTGAGTAGGTCACTAATGTCAATTCCCAAGGCGATCTCCGCCGACAGAACAATGAAGGGCTAAAATCCCCAATCTTCGAGAACGCATTAGGATAAGATTCTAATCTCTCAATGGAGGCCACTGAGTGCAAGAAAAATAAGAAAAATCCAACCGACAATGGCCCGACGGTGAAGACCAGCCTTCGAACCCCCGAAATTCGCCGGATCAATTGTTTGTTTCATTTCGAAATCCCTTAGCGTCGAATCGGGGAGAAAAACACGGGTGAAGAAAAATTTTCTGGGCGCAAGGTGGTCACGGACGCGGATGAGACCGTGGGATCGAGCGGTATGTACAGTTGTATTGGCCACGGGCTCGACCTTCTTACCAGGATTGCTCGATCGAATCTAGAGTCAAACACTCGGTCAATTCAACTCGGGAATATATTTTATCGCTGGAGGTGGAGGAAAACCTTTGGGCTCCGCTAGTAATGAGATCCGATCAATTAGCCCCTCGTGTATAGATATTCCAAATTTTTATTTTTTTCCTCATTGAAGTAGTTTTGAAGGAAACTGCGAGCTAATAAAAAACATTTGCTAGTTAGTACTTTTTTTAAAATAAATTTTTGAAAAAGCACCCCTGAAAAAAAAGGTGTTATCCCCCCTATTTCATTATTTCCAAAAAATTTTATCACCAATCAGTAGCAAATTGTTTGAAGATTTTTTCGAGTTAAGAAAAAATCGTCAATGCCCTCCTATTATTGTGTAAATTAACAATTCCAATTTCAACTGAAAACCAGAGTTGATGACCAGAATTTGTAGCAGAAATGTCAGACAAGATATGAATGTTTTTTTTGGTTCAAATGAAAGAGCGGGTCGAGAAATGGTGTGCAGAAGGCTTTAAACATGACAAATCTCTCTAAAGATGATATCTGTTTTCAATTGAAAAGCAGAGTTGTGACATCATTGTCTAGGAGGACAATGGGGTCTAGGAGTATGTATAGAACATTGGGGTCTAGGAGTCTCCCCTGGTTCAAAACCATCTTTAGAGACCCTAGCACGTCATTTCTCAGGATTTAACCCAGTGTCTCATGTGAAAATCAACATTTCCATTATAATCAAAGATTAAAATCTGAGTTTTACTTTCATTAGATGTGAAAAAATCAAGAATTTTTTTTACACCTCATAAAAAATAATCCACCGTTTTGCAAACACGTTTTATTATTTATTTATAAGAGGGAAATGTTTAAAAAAATATCAATATTTTGCGAAATTTAATTTAAATAATACTGACTGGGTATGAATTTTTTCAAATTTTTTCCATGCAATTTAGTTGAAAAATTAAAAAACTGAACATATCCAAAAGTACAACGTAACCCGGCCTTATGTATCCCAATTAATCAACAATTATGGCATGAAATGGCCGAGTAAATGAATAATTTCATCAAACTTGTGTAAAAATCCTCGTCAATTCCAAAACGTTTAAAACACGAGTTTAGTTGTAAATCGATGGCCATCGCGGGCTCGATCCGCATCGCCAATATGTCCACAAGTCTCCCAAGACCATCAGAGTCTGTCAACCTTAAAAAGATCCCCGCAAATGAAATGAAAAAAGAGCCGTAAACAGCGGTTAACACGATTATTGAATTTCCCAATCGATCATTACGATAGATCATCAGTTACCCTGAGATGGGAATAAATCATTGGTTTATAGGAAAGAAGGTTACTCTCATGTACTCGAAACATTGGCATATCTACCGTCTCGCAAGAGTCGTGACTAAGAGCTCCATATTTTTTTCTATTTCGTTTTGATATCATTCTTGGTGTTTACAAGTGGTGCATCGCCTCTGTCAATGCCTGGCGGATAGGACTGGACGGAGGATTTAACTCCCCTTGTCAATACCCAAGGACGGTATGCATTACACTGGATGTTGGTAAATAATGGCCGGTGGAATAACACCCTGCGAATGGCGCTGATTCATCCTTATTCGTGTGAACATTTTATATTTATTCTCTGAGGCTGCACGTGCTGGGTCGATCGGGTATTCTTCCTACGTGTCTGTTGACACCCAAAGACGAATAATGAAATTATATTAATTGTACTGTGAAAAAGGGGTCTTCAAGACGTCTTAATTTACTAAACTACAAATTGTCAAATTTAAGACATGAATGAATGCATGAATGCAAGCGGTTATTAAGGGGAGACCACTATGAGTTTTAAAAGTCGTGAGTTATTGGAGTAAGATTTTTCATACGTTGAAGATCGATTATATAGATATAAAAACGAATAATTAGTGCAAAAAAAATTTTTTTTTATTGTTCGTTAACCCGAAAACCCGTAAAATGCCAAAAACAGTCCAAGGCCTCCAATTTTTGAGCTACGAAGGATTTCTTTTTTTCAAAATTTCCGGGAAAATATGTGGAATGACAATTACGAGCTAGTTTCTTTTAAATTCGCCTCTTACATGGCTAAATTTGCTTTTTTTGTATTTTTTTACACAAATAGTGAATTTTTTTATATGAAAAAAACCGAAATCAACTTTGTAGGAGTCGAATTTCAAAAAACTGGCTTATAATTGTTGTTCCACACATTTTCCCGAAAATTTTGAAGAAAAAAAATCTTTTGTAGCTCAAAAATTGAAGGCGCCAGACTGTTTTGTAGTATTTTAAGCGTTTTCGGGCAAACAAACAATAAAAAAAAATTTTTTTGCCCTAATTAATCGCTTTTAATCTGTACAATCGATCTTCAATGTATGAAAAATCTCACTCCAATAACCCACGACTTTTAAAATTCATAGTAGTCTCCCCTTAAGGTGTTTCTCCGGAAAAGTCAAAATAATGAAAAAAAAATAGGAAAATTCACGACAGAAAATTCTGAGTACGCTGCATCATTATTCTTGCACATTTTTTTCAGAGCTCAGTCCCAAATGTGCATTCGTTAACTATTAACGAACGACCATTTGGTGAGACCTCGTCTCCCGCAAATCCATTCGTTAACAATAACCAATCCTTTCTATCAGTGTAATCGAGTAATAAATTCTCATATTTAAATGCCGATAAACCATTGGTGGGATTTATCTCTTCAAGCCTAGAACCTACTGTATGGTGCAACAAGAGCGTCTTAATTTCAGGCGTTAATTTCCCTGAAATTGAATGTGCGAAAAAAATATGAAAATAAAAATGAAAAAAAGGGAAAAAATTGCGGCTTCATATCGCAAGAGAGTTCAACCTGAAACCAATTTATCTCAAATGGCATTCCCCCCACAGTTCTATCGGGTCATCCACCATACCTCATTGTCTGTCAATCTGCCAACCGAATTGATGCATCAACCCGTGCCCATTCATCACCGATAAATACAATAGTTGGGGTATTTTTTTCGGGTTTTTAATCTTCGGGATGACATATCTCAGATTATACATTTCGGTGGGTCAGTCAGTGAATGGATTATCAGTGAATGCTAATGACGCGAACAATGTTGTGCCATTTCTCTGGTGAAAGAGAAAGAATGGGCCATACTAGGCCAGCGTTGGGCCATCCTCAGCCAATCTTGGCCCATTCCTCATCTTCTGCCAGGGTTCATGGCACTTCCAACGATGGTATAATAGAACGAATAGAAATGAAAAATGTATCATAAATATTCTCCACAGTGACTTCGATCATGAGCGACGGATTCATAGGGGAGTCCATTACAACTGACGTTGCGTGCTCACGAGATTATTTCACATAAAAGTTACCCATCCACTGTTATTACGGTTGCGCATCTTCCCATTCAATTCGCTAGTTATGGTATGACGAAATACATGAGCATTTACGCAAACTTGAATCTCATGTTTGAGATTTTATATTTCTGCTCGAAAGATGAAGTGAACGATTAGCTGAGACTGGAGGCATAACTATTCGATTTTTCATTTTATGACCGTGACGATTATTCTACCATTTATTATAAATAAAATTGAATTAATATTCATCTTTATCTTGATTCAATCAATATTAGTATGCAGTACTTATTTATTTATTCGTTCACATAATTTTTCATTCATTCAATTATTTTTCTATCTTTCATCTTTAAATTTCGGAGCATTTCCCTTTCCAAGAAGATGACTTTAACGGACTTTGAAGCCAGTGATATATATATTATGAAAATACTTTATAATATTATATTATTATTTATTATATTATATATATTATTAAATGTATTGTATTATTATTGTATTAATATATTTGATTTGATTAGAAATGACATATTTCATGAAGAATCAAAATCAAATGAAAGTGATTCTGATGATCTTAATTTTGAAAAACATGAAATATCTATTGTTTTAAAAGAAGAAAAATTTTTTGTTAGTTTATAAAAAGGCATAAACCTTCCATAATATTAATGATACACGCTTTTTTCTTTCTAGCCCCGCATTTCAGTAATAAAAAAAAATAGGGGTGAGCGGAGCCCAAATGTCACTAAACCCTTCTATGGCTGTTGACAGAAAGTTGATCAAAGCCAACAATTAATTTATTCCCCCTGATATTTTCCTCGTTTCACTAATGTTCAATAACCCTTCGCCCTTTGACTGAAAATTCAAAGAGTCATGTCCTCGAACACATTAATATTCATATTAATATTCAATATTTATTTATGTATTCGTTCACATAACTCTTCATTCATTCAATTATTTTTCTATCTTTCATCTTTAAATTTCAGAGCATTTAATAAAGAAAAACCCAGGAGTGAGCGGAGCCCAAATGTCACTAAACCCTTCTATGGCTGTTGACAGAAAGTTGAACACATTAATATTCATATTAATATTCAATATTTATTTATGTATTCGTTCACATAACTCTTCATTCATTCAATTATTTTTCTATCTTTCATCTTTAAATTTCAGAGCATTTAATAAAGAAAAACCCAGGAGTGAGCGGAGCCCAAATGTCACTAAACCCTTCTATGGCTGTTGACAGAAAGTTGAACACATTAATATTCATATTAATATTCAATATTTATTTATGTATTCGTTCACATAACTCTTCATTCATTCAATTATTTTTCTATCTTTCATCTTTAAATTTCAGAGCATTTAATAAAGAAAAACCCAGGAGTGAGCGGAGCCCAAATGTCACTAAACCCTTCTATGGCTGTTGACAGAAAGTTGAACACATTAATATTCATATTAATATTCAATATTTATTTATGTATTCGTTCACATAACTCTTCATTCATTCAATTATTTTTCTATCTTTCATCTTTAAATTTCAGAGCATTTAATAAAGAAAAACCCAGGAGTGAGCGGAGCCCAAATGTCACTAAGCCCTTCTATGGCTGTTGACAGACAGTTGATCAAAGCCCATAATTAATTCCATTCCCCCTGATATTTTCCTCGTTTCACTAATGTTCAATAACCCTTCGCCCTTTGACTGAAAATTCAAAGAGTCACGTCCTCGAACCCACCAGCACGTGTCGCGTAATAACATGCATCAGAATAGTATTACATGATCGAATGAGGGAGGAGAAGCCTCCCGAATCGAAAGTAATTGTGATGCGCACCTAGATGAGCCGAATGAAAACATTACGATGACAATTAAAGTGAGATAGTCCCCAGCGCATTGAAAATCAACATCTGCATATATGAGCCAATGTCATAACGAGTATATTTATGACATAATGCTCGGTGTATCCTCGTGGGTAATGACGGAGAAATGAATGCGGCTCTTGAATAATGCGGATGCGTGGATATTTTCCCTTTTATTCAAATTCCCAGTGATAAATACGGTATTTTTTCAACGCGTTGTTTTAATATCTCGTTTGCAAACGCTTATTTATTGTCACGATTTTTTCCAGGCAGTCGTCGGGAATAACGGGGAGACATTATCATACCGTAACTCCAGTCGTTTATGAGAATTTCGCATGACACTTCAATGTTTATTTTGCTATTCAATTGTGTATTGAAGTCGGTTTATGGGATTTTTATGGGGCTTTATTAATTCTGCAGTCATTAAAAGTCGGGAGGATTTATATGTGACAGGGCGAGTGGAGGTGAAGTAGTCTGAAATCTATCAGAATTTTTTTTTCGTACTTTCCCTCGACTCACTTGAGTTCTCAAATTGAAATCTCCCATATTAATTTTTGATTTCGCTGGTTAGCGTCGTTGTTCTTTAGCGGGATATTGGGTATGTCAATTGAATTATTCGTAACACCGCTTGGATAATGAAGAAGTTTAATAAAAATATACTCGCACCCTCAGTCGTCAGAAGTAATGTCTGTCAAACCAATCGTGCTCTTTGAATTGTAGCGTAAAGAAATAAATGATATCGTAATCAAAATAATACTTGAGAAAACAACTTGGTAATTTTGCCAATTCTTTCATCATTTTAATTTTGTCTTTTCCAGTAATAATAATAATTCACTGACAAATAAATAAAATAAATAAATGATTAAATAATGAAATTTTTTGAAATGCTGTCTCGTTTTATTCGAATTCCCAGACTTTCGTCTCCCTTTATTTTTTCCGTAAAATAATTTCTCCGATGAACCATTTCCCCGATTTTTTGTTCTCAAGTGAATAGTCTCCGAAGGGTTACCGTAACTCGCTTCCCCAGCGCCTTCCGTTCTGACGTACCTGAGAAAGTTGGAGCATCGTGAGTGCCGATGGCGAGCAACGAGTAACGAGGCTCGATCGCCACCGACCGATAATACCATTTGACGTGTTATAACCCCTGGATTTTCTCTCCCTCCTTCTCTCTCCGCCCTGAGAAGAAAATTGAGTCCATGAAAACCTGCGTTACACAAATATTGCCGAACGACGGAGGATGAAGTGAGCCGTGACTGATGTAACCAACGAAAATATTTTTTTTCTCCGTGAGAAAGTGGATCGTAGACGATTTCTGGGACGTCCTCGAGAGCTGAGATGAAGATGCACCGCACGATCGAACGGTGTCACAAGACACACCACTTTCGGAGAATTAGGCGGCATTCAGTATTTTATTACAGTAGAGGCTTCGTATAAGATACCTCTCTATAAGATACATCGCGCACCGAGCGCTCGAGGCCTCCCCCAGCTCTCGGCACTTTTATCGCCTGCCGATTGATAGGTTCCGTGGGCTTCTTATAAGATACCTATGGCCCCGGTCATTTTTCAACGGGAAGAGAGTAGTTCTAAGGATCAAACGGTGTTAAGGGTCAAACGGGAGGGACGAACGAAGTGATAATGAGGGTCTAATGACCTTAAGGGGGGTCACACCACTTTTTTCAAGTAATGGAAATATACATCGATTTTTTTTTCACTTTTCCCATCGAAAAATCGTAATTTTTCGTCTGTGATTATTCTCGAGTCCACCAACAATCCCCCAACATCAGCTGCCATTCTATCACGCGGGGTTATGTTTAGAGAGAAAAGGGAAAGCGGGCGATACAAATTCCAAACATTAAACACATATAAATTGATTAGTTATCGATATTCATTCAGAAAAAATGAAAATTTCATTGAGTTCGGGCGCAACGAGCGAGGTATCTTATTTGAAAACCCCCTGATCCCTATTTTTCTCCTCTCTATCTATGTATTATCAGATGATTGATTGATCAAGGTAATTCTTGCAATTTATTATAGATTGACGACATATGCAGGAGGAGAATATTATTAGTGAATATAAAAAGAATAAAAAATATAGAGAGAAGAGAATATAAAAATGAAATAAATTTTTTTAAATTTTCTCTTGAGATTTTTTCTATAAAAATGCTAAGTTTTTTCCACTTCTGCAATGCGAAACAAAACAAAATCCAGCGGAAAAAACTCGTGCTCAGTAATTGTTGACAGAATAAATCTCAACAGAAATTCGCAATCTCTCGGAATCAGCGCAAAACAAATAGAATTTTTCCATAGAATCACTTAAATCCAATAGAATTTTCTAACGAATTCGCTAGGTTTTCTATTGAATTTTATCATATGCGTTTTTCTCCTGTGAACTTTGAGCAACTGCAATTAAAATCCGCCAACAAAATATTCACGTCGCCTCGGCGATAACCTTGTTGCGTCCAGTAATTTCCGAGTAATCATTCCTCCCCCGATCAAGATCACTTGAAATGGTCTCTCGACATAATCCCGAGATCATGAATATTCGAGTGGCGTGACGGGTAACGGCGGAAACAATCGAAAGGCGAGCAGCAAAGCATGCGAGGCCTGTCTCATCATCCACCGGCGAAATTCACTCGAGTGAATCCCCATCAATGTCCTACGGACAGATTCACAGGCACGATCAAACCTGTCGGCAATCAGCATCAGGTGGGCCCTCTTCCTGAAACAATGGAAAGTGTCCTCTAGCGTGTCATCCACGTGGCCGCACGTATTGCCGCTAATTCAATCAACTCAACTCCCCCGGGAGGATTTTCGCAACAATCCGTTCGATAATGTTTGCATTTTGTTGCTTTCTATTTCAGTGCATTAACACGCGGGAAATAGGTGGGGTAATCAGTCTTCGATGAAGGTGGAGGGACTTTTATTCAAGCTTTCGATTTATATCCACACGGAGAGAAAAAATCAATAAAAATTACCGGAAAAAATTCTGAAAATTACGTTTCGAAACGTAATTCGTCAGCGAAGTAAAATTCAATAAAAAGTGTGAGTCGGAACTGAAATTGTGCAAATCGCTACGTAAATTCTACGATTTATTCCGTAAAAATTAATCAGCCGTCTGGTGACTCACCGCTGTAGAGACAACAAGTCGCTCCAACGATTGAGAAATTTTACGGAACAAAACGTAGAAATAAATCACCAGCTTCGTAAAAATTGCCGGAAAACGATTCCCCATTGCGGATTACGTGAATTGTTCCGTAATTTTTACTGAATATGTCTCTCCGTGCGATTGAATAATTATTTTTCTCATTTTTATGATGATTTTTGCAAATTTACAATTCATCAAAGTTTCAAGATAATAAAGACCGCATCATTTTTTCATTTGATTTATCCAAGAATGTTTGGAAGAATTTCAGCAATTTATTGAAGAAGAAATATAATTCAATTGGACAAAAAAATATGAAACCATAAATTACACAGATAATGACGATAATGATATACATATTGTCAATTTATTCGAAAAAAAATAGCTTTTTCCCACTTGTTTTGTTTGAGGGGTTGAACAATATATCGACAAATGATTAACATTCATTGCCAACTCTTGATTACAATATTTTTAATTGATGAAAATAAAATTCCCTTCTGGCAGTATCAGACCTTCTTCCGCTGTCTCCACTTTCCCTCTGACCCCATTGATTCCCTCGGATTACGCAATATCTCGTGGATTGATTCTGCGATTGGTCAGTGTGTTTAGAGATCGCTAAAACACTTAGTTCTTTATTCCAAGTACTTGCGAGATCGAGAAAACGTGGAATGGGCGGCCTAGCCGGTGAATATCATTCGGGGAGAGAATAGTTTTCACGTCAAGTGATTTTTTTTCAACTCCTCCGCTCCTTCCAGCTCCAGTTCCCCGTAATTATGGAGCTGGAGGTCCTGGAACAAAAGATGATGAGAGTGTTACGAGGGTTCACTGCACTGAGAGAAAAACAAACACGTTGTCAAACAAGTCTTGTTTGGGCCAACAAAATCGCTAGTTGAAAATTGGCAAAAAAGAATTTGTTTGGTTCGAATTTGAAAGTCTCAAACATGAATAATTGTTCTGCTTTCGACAGCAACGAAATGTTTGGCTCAAGAGGCGGATAATTCACACCAGACGGTGCCTTTTCAGGATGAAAATATCTCATACAGAGGAAAATTTATCAACAAATATTTTATCCCTAAGTTACAAGATTGCTATCATATCATTATTTTTGTTTAATTTAAGGGTTCATTTGTTGTCTGTGATTATTAGACAGCCGAAACGAAAAACTACTATCCCTTGTTTCGCATAAAACAAAGATTTTTCGGGAGCAAAATACCTGTGGGAGTATCGAATAACGAAGGAGTAGTGCTAGAAATGACATTTTCATCACGCTCCGCGTGCCTAAAAGTCCAATTTCCGCCACATTGTGATGAAAAATATTGTTCGTAACTCGTAAAAAAATGTTTTTTAGCTCGTGGGATTATATCACTCGCCTTCGGCTCATGATATAAGCCTCCCACTCGCCAAAAAACACTTTTTTGCACTCGTTACGAAATATACTATTCTTGAGTCTACAGAGAATGCAATTTTTTTTGAACTACTAAATCAATTTTTGCGAGAAAAATTTTTCATTTCGGCGCACTCTCTGCATGTTTGGCACAAAAAATCCTTTTTTGATAATTTTCAAAAAACTATTTTCTTGGCACACGTAAGACTTGTTTGAGAACTTTGTCGTTTTCCTCTCAGTGTGGGGACAAGTGACAGCTGTTGTAAACGTCCGGGGATTTTGTCGGTCGCTGTGCATCTCCAGGTGAGATGTATCTTCTCCATTCATTGATTACCTCATCGGCTCCTTTACTCTCTTTATTCTCCTACTCGAGTTTATGTAATATCAGTTGGTGCTTTCTTAACTCGATTTTTTTCTTACTACGAAATTATTCCTTTTATTACTTAAATCGTGTTGTAATTTTTGGAGGTAATTCGTCGGTATCATTTGCTCGGAAAAAATTGGTAATATACTTCGAGATAATTATGGGGGTTGGAGTCATACGTGGAGAGGATGAAACTTAGAAAGTTCTGGAATTGCGGGATATCGCGGTTATTGATCTCCTCTTTGTTATTTATCCATATTATGTTATTGCATTGGGGGCATTGGCGGCACAGAAAAACCTAAACGTAATTTACGTTTTGATAAACGTGCACTGTTAGAACTTTCTTGCAATTTCAGTCATAGCGTCATCTGAATTTTGGATGTTGTGAGGTTGAATTCGATTTCAAATGAGAGCGCTCACTAAATTTCTCATTTATCTTGAATATTTAGGAAAAATTGGGTTTTTTATGTTCATTGATTTTTCAATGAAAGCTTGAATTTCTGAACTCATTGTGAAAATTGAACATCACATACAATTAAATTGTCAATAGATTGAGAGTTCAGAAAAGTTGTTGACTGAATTTTCAACATTTTTAAGGTTTTTCAGTGCCGTATGAACCTGAAAATCGAGAATTATTTGAATGTTTAAGAAATTAACTGAGTCGTCAAGGAAAAAATATACAAATTTCAAGCTTTTTCACTTGAAATTTCAAGAGTAATTTTTCAATAGTGTAATTTACGTTCTGATAAACGTAATTTATGTTTTGATAAACACAAAAGACGCTGTATTCACGCAGTTAAAAATTTTTGTCTGAATTTTCCGTGGCAAATTCCGGAAAATTTTATCATGTTCCAATTGCAGTGAAATTTCAGGAAATCTTGACATTGACATTGAAATCTTGACATTGAAAAAACCACAAAATTTTAGAATTCACTGGAAACTCAATGCAATTTAACACTGAATATTCATATTAGATTGAAGATTCAAATAAATTGAGGAATTCTCGTCTTTATGTCCCTTAAAATTCTGGAATTTCACAGAATTTTCGTTTAAACCTGAAATTTCATGATTTTTTCCTCTAAATCGCATTTAGTGTCACTGTCCTGAAAATCGGTAGCCAACTGTCCATGAAATTTCATTTTTTTCAACAGTGTAGGCATAATTTACGTTTTGCTAAACGTTAATTCAGTAGCGAAGTGGTAAAACGGTACAAGTCACTTTTGACTATTGCCCAGTTTTCAATGAATATCTCGGAAAATAAGGGAGATAGGAAAATTTGTATAATAACCTTTTTTGTAGAGCCGCTTGAGAGCTACAACAACTATAATTATAAAAATTCCGCTATCTCCCTTAGATTCGGAAATATTCCTCAAAAACTCAACTGGGAGATAAGTCGACTTGAACCGTTTTACCACTTCGCTGCTGAATTGCATTTTTCTAAATATAAATACGCTCTGTTTCGGCGTAATTTACGTTTAGGTTTTTCTGTGTGATGATTTTTTACTGCTTTTGATTTTGCAAAAAATTATTTTCAGGTGATTCCCATCTGCAATTCATCTAAAACATTTTATCTACCATTTTTAATGTCAAATGAGACCATATACTTGTTTAAAGACGCAATAAAAATGTACAGCAATAAAAGAATATTGACATCCCGATAAATCCATACCAGATTAATCTGACATTTCAATCCCTAATTGATGTTAAATCCCTCATCAGAGGTAAAAATCACCTAATGTCCAACCTGGGATCATAGATCCCCTGAAATTGGATACTGAATAAATACTCCGAGTTTCCCCTGTGTGGGCGTCGCTACGACACGAGTGTTAACAGAAACCTGGCTATTAATTGCGTTCGTAACTCAGATAGCTATCTACCGTCAATCCACACCGATGAATCTCACCGTTTCATCAATAACTTAGGCTCCAGTACGCGAAAATGTCAGAGAACACAGTCCGATGATAAACCCGCGACATTCTTGCGGTTGGGATGTGGCAAAAGGATGAAAAATATCCAGAATTTAATGAGTGAGTGCAGGTATTCTGGGTCGCGTTGCATCTTGGAGTCCCTCGTTGTGAGACATTTCTCAGAGGTGTCGGGTGATCACGGTTGGTCTATATTTGGTGATGCGAGCGCTCATCACTCGCGTTTGGAAAAGGCTCTGGATCGACAATTACGGGATTGAATCGAAATGAAGGCCTTGCATTCACCCGCGAGGAGGAATACCCAGTTGTAATTATCGGTTGGTTAACAAATTAAATAAGCGGGAAATTGCTCTCTTCGGATTAGTAGCAGCCATTGCTGCTACTAAATTAGCGATACGCGGAGAGACATAGTCAGTCAAAATTACCGAGCAATTCACGTAATCCGCAGTGGGGAATCGTTTTCCGGCCATTTTTATGGGAATGGAAGAGAAGAAATCTGAAACGTTCGGTGAATTCTCAGGTTTATCACCAAACAAAGTACGAAATTGTCACGTACACGGAGAGAAATATTCAGTAAAAATTACGGAACTCACAATTCACTCACCGATTACGAAATCGACTCAGAAATTTAAGTGACGGTATCGTATTTTTTCACAGGAGATTAGTTAAACATTACGGAACGCTCCGGAAAAATTCAGGGACAGTTCCGTAAAATTTCCTACCACCACATTTCGCTCCGGAATTACGGAAAAGATACGTAAATTTTTTTGAATATTTCTGTCCGTGTAATTTTTCCCGAAGAAGGAAAATCTTACAGAAACTTGCCAACTTATTATGCCTCCAAAATCAAACAATCTTGAACGTTCAACAATTTTTATGAAGCTGGTGAGTTATTTCTACGTTTCGTTCCGTAAAATTTCACCTGGACGTGGGGTGTCCGGGTAAAAAGAGGAAATATCTCAGTAGCGAAGTGGTAAAACGGTGCAAGTCAATTTCGACTATCGACCAGTTTTCAATGAATACTTCGGAATTTAATGGAGATGGCCAAATTTTTGTTATAACATTTTTTGTAGAGCCGACTGAGTGCTACAACAAATGTAATCACGAGAATTTCGCTGTCTCCCTTAGATTCGGAAATATTCCTCGAAAACTCAACTGCGAGATAAGTCGACTTAAACCGCTTTACTACTTCGCTACTGATTTGAATGATTCTACCCCATATGAGCGCATGTTAGCGCATGCATTTGGGGCATTTCGTCTATTTCATTTCTAAATAATGAACCTGGGTTGGTGGATTGAAATTCGCATGAAACTGAAGGGAATATCTTCATCTCTCAGTTTGAAAAAATCAATTTTTTCAAGTACTTGCGATTTTGGACAAACATCCTCAATCTAAAGATGCATCATTTCGCCAAAAATATTATCGCAAGTAATATAATTGTCTTGGAGACGTTGAGGGCTGAGTTTGGACCAGAGTAATGAGGAGAAAAAATCTCCAGAAGAAACTAAATGTTGCACCATCGAGCGTGGAAACAGTATCACGCAATGCGTTTCGGGCACAACAAAGCGCCAACTGCACGCACCTTTCCCGATTCGAATGAAAATTCGTGACCTTGCGCATCATTACAGCTATTAAGCCGAGGTTACTTCGCATGAAGAGAGGTTTGTCGGATATGTAACAATACTAAGACTGGCTTAATGAAATTTTCATGGATACCTTGAGCTAATTCCTACAATTACTCTCTCGTCATTAATTCGGAGAATGGGATACATCGGAGGATCTTGTTTTGCCATCTGGTGCATCTCTTGTAGAAACGTTCTGTAAGAATTTCCTCGAGAATAAAACACTCGTGATTTCTATGTCATTTTGTTTTTATTTTATCTTCTACTTCATTTTTTCATCATTTTTTTGCACGCGTCATTAATTGGAATTGATGCAACATAAAAAAAATCGTGAATATCTGTCGGGAAATTTCCGATTTATCCTTTCATTGAAAAACTGAGCTAGTTGCTCTCTCTGATTTTTCTCGAAATTTTTACGCCATTTTTTTAAAGACAATGGCAGAATTAAATTCTTTCGCCGAGGGACTTTGAACATGAAGACCTTGAAATCCTCAAATTTGCGTTTTATGGGGGTCACGAGGATATTCCCGTCCAGTGATCACCACCTTGGCCGCTTTAACCTCCCTGGAATACACAGAAAATCGCAAGTGGAGGGCTAATAAATGTTTAAATATTAATCCTGTCTTCGTTAATTCATTTCCTCTATTATAATAACAAGACCGGACGCGTGCGCTTATCGATCACTTCATTTACTTGTGAGAAGCCTCATTTTATCTGATCTGCACGCAGAGAAATATTCAGTGAAAATTACGGAACAATTCACGTAATCCGCAAGGGGGAATCGTTTTCCGGAAATTTATATGGGAATGGAAGAGAGGAAATTGTCACGTAATTTTTCCCGAAGAAGTCAAATCTTACAGAAACTTCCCGACTTGTTGTGCCTCCAAAATCAAAAAATCTTGAACGTTCAACAATTTTTATGAAGCTGGTGAGTTATTTCTACGTTCCGTTCCGTAAAATTTCTCAATCGTTGGGGAAAAATTACGGAACGACTTGTCCCCACAGCGGAGAGTCATCAGACGGCTGGTTAATTTTGACGAAACAAATCGTAGAATTTACGTGGCGATTCGTACAATTTCAGTTCCAACTCACACTTTTTATTGAATTTTACTTCACTCGCGGATTACGTTTCGAAACGTAATTTTTGTTTTTTTTTCTGGTAATTTTTATTGAATTTTTCTCTCCGTGTAAGCTTCCGAATGGGGATTTTCTTCTATCGTACATCATTTATCGTTTTATATTATTTGATATTTATATTTTTTATGTTTAAAATCAGGATGATTTTAATGTTAAATTACTCATTTACGATATCATGAAAAATCTTGTCTTGTTAATATTCATTAAGGATGTTTAGCCAGTGTCGGAATTTTTCTCTTCTTGTGATCAATACTCATGATTTTTTTTTAATAAGCAAAGTGTTATGAATCGATTCTTCCGAAAAATAAACAATTGAAACTGAATAAGTGAAATTTTTCTCGAATGAAAAAAGAAGACATTCCCTTGGAATTTTTCAGGAAACCGCAAAAATTTGTTCTTCTGAAAAAAAATCGAGGGAATTGAAATTGAGAATGGAAATCCAAGAAGGCAGAATTAATAAAAATCCTCTCTTTGATGTAACAAAATGCGACTTATTCTGATCCCAAAGGATAGTACCCTCTTAATTGCACGAAACTCCTGCAATTCAGTCAGTCTCTTTGTCTCAGAGATGAATCTCCCGTGAGTCAAACTCAAGTATAAATAAGCAGGTGGACGAGAGCATCTGATAATAGAAATTTCCATGAACACAGGAAAGTACTTTCTCATTTAATTCAGCATAGAATCACGTTCATCCGCTACTTTTTATTCATTCGAATAACCATTTATGCAATGGCCATATCTCACGGCTTTCATGTTTCAATAAAATCCAGAATTACATTTAGTGATACTCAAAAAGATTTTCCGTATTTTTGAAATTTATTGTATAATTTTTCATCATGACTTTATGATTCAATTTTTCCAATTTTTTATCCAGTAAATGGATTTTTTGTATTCGTTTAATACACCGATTTCTCGATTTTACGGAGATGATCTGAAGAGCCCCCGAATGTCTTTGTAAATTCGGAAATGATCAATCTAGTTTTTCAATTAAATTACGTGAGGAATAATCTGGATTGCACCATTAGACTAATTAACTCGTCCCCCGGATAAGAATCACCCCCATGTAATTCGTTAGATCAACAGATCTTCGGACGTACCCAACTCTCATAATTCGGATTTATCTCTCTAGTTTGACACAGCGATAAGTATGCCACTCTTGTCTGTTTGGTTTGTCGTGGAGTATACGACCGTTGAATATGAGTTTTGTAGTCATAAACGAGATTGCAGATGCAACTGAGGCATTTCGTGCATGATGCGACTGTTGCGGCATACGGGAAGTCGTACGAGACGCTGTTTACGGGATAAGTTTATTCGAAATAGTCCACCCACTCGATGTTAGCATTTGATTTATTTATTCATGGACAGAGACAAATTGCTCTTTTATTCTTTACCCATTTGTTTAGTTATTTTCGTTCATTTCTTTCATTCTTACGTTTTGTTCATGTCCATTTTATTATGGAAAAGAGTGAAATGAGAGAATTTTTTTAGTCACAGGAAATTGAAAATTAATTAAATTCATTTCAATTACATTCAACTGAGATTCATCAATTTTTTGTTTAAATTCAATGACGATTTGTTTTTTAATTCAATGGGACAATGAAAGAGAATGAAGACACAATTGGGAAATTGCTCCTGTATTGCGTATAATTATTTTTACTAATAAATTGGCAATATGCTTCCGAATGGTCATTCTGCTAATTTTTTTAATTGTACATTATTCATAGTCCATTTTATTTTCTTGAATTGAATCAATTTCTTTCCAACTAATTATTTTAGATTTTCCACTTGACGAAATTCTAAAAATTTCTGAAAATTTCTATAAAATATTATTAGGAATATTCTATTTATACATAATTGAATGCATTCGAAACATCACATTTAAAGGAACCATCGGCAAGCTAACTTTCCGGGGAATTTATGAACAATTCGAAATTTCTAAAAATTATCCTAAAAATCAAATTAACCGAGACAGTTATTGTAACTATTTTCTAACTTCGGTATAGTCGCATAGAAACAAACATATTAATCTACGGAATTCTGATTTTCGAAAAATAGGAAATTTTGGAAAAATTTCACAGAAATCGAAATAACGATTATTGCTATCGCTTTCATCTTCGAACGCGCTCAAAGGGACATTCCAACGAATTTTTCAAGCCGTCATTCAATGAATTTCGACGGCTTATTTTATTTTTTTTTATATATATATTTTTTTTTTATTATGTACAAACCCTTCTCGGGTTATTTACAAAAACTGTGCGGCTATTTTAAATTCTAATTCCATTTTTCTTAACAAATTCATGTATCATTTCTAATGGTTTTAAATTCTTGGATACCAGGAATGCATTTATGGTAAATGGTCTAGGGCATCGTAATTCAACCAATTTGTTAATCATTTGTTCCCTTCCTTTGTTATAACGAGGACAATACCAAATTACATGTTCTATATCTTGTGTCTCAGAGTTATCTCCGCAAATGCATTCCGGGCTGCTTACAATATTTTTCCTGTACAAATTTTTTTTTTTTTTTTAGTTATCATGTTACAACTGAATTTTGAAACAATTCGAAAATTAAAAAAATGAATCAATGAATTAAATTTCAATTAATGGGGATGGATAGGGTTTAGCAGCACCTACACTTGAGAAAAAAAAATCAATTCCATCTATTCATTAGCGAGAAATTAAAGAAAAAGTTTGTTACATACGAACGTACGGACACCGTCTAAAAAATGCATTTTCGGACTTTTGGGATCGTAATGTCGATATAACTCAAAAAAAGGAATAAAAGGAAGCAAAAATGTCTCGATGAGAATGGAATCAGACAGGATGAGATCATCCACTCGATATCGATATCCGATCGTGACTACTGCGAGGATTAAACCGTGTAAACGACCACTGAGACGAATGTTTTATAGAGCTGCCGCTTCGTTCCGAGTCTTCGCACTACGGCCCGTATCTACTGACGCTCCAGCCCCCATGAATCGTTCGATACGGATCGAGTACGACTCACCGGCGTAACTGGCAGTTGGTCGTTTTTCTCAGTTCCCTCAGCCACTGGGGGGTACGTATGCACATTCAGGCGCATTACCGGGCGGGATAATTGAGACGTGTCAGTGAGGAGGCGAAAATCTGGCTGATGGGCACGATCCATCGACGTTTGTCGTTGGCATGCCGACGAGATTAAAGACTGGTGGGTTAGGTGCACATAAAATGCGCCGACACAAGGCGCCGAGAAAATTATTGACTACCGTGGGCATTACCTCACTGTGAGGTCATAAAATTTTGCAGATTTTTTCCTTTCAACCCGCACCAAATTGTGGGGATGCGTAGCAGAGTGCGTTTTTACGATGTTTGATTGGAAATAACGAGAACATTTTTATTCTTTCGTTTTTTAGCTCAATTTCACATTCGAAAATTCATGATTTTTTCTGATTTATGGTGACAATTTATATTTTTGTATTTTTAAACTGTTGAATGAAATGAATGAAAGAAAAACAACTCAAGTCATGTTTTGCAATTAAATTGCGGGAGAATAATTGACATTTTGTGGATTTAGGAGGACAAAATAATGACATATTCACTTGAATTTTATTAATCTCCCTTTGATTGGAAATTGCGAGAACATTTTTATTCTTTCGTTTTTTAGTTCAATTTCACATTAAAAAATTCATGATTTTTTCTGATTTATGTTGACAATTTATATTTTTGTATTTTTAAACTGTTGAATGAAATGAATGAATGAAAGAAACACAACTCAAGTCATGTTTTGCAATTAAATTGCGGGAGAATAATTGACATTTTGTGGATTTAGGAGGACAAAATAATGACATATTCACTTGAATTTTATTAATCTCCCTTTGATTGGAAATTGCGAGAACATTTTTATTCTTTCGTTTTTTAGCTCAATTTCACATTCGAAAATTCATGATTTTTTCTGATTTATGGTCACAATTTATTTTTTTGTATTTTTAAACTGTTGAATGAAATGAATGAAAGAAACACAACTCAAGTCATGTTTTGCAATTAAATTGCGGGAGAATAATTGACATTTTGTGGATTTAGGAGGACAAAATAATGACATATTCACTTGAATCTCCCTTTGATTAGAAATTGCGAGAACATTTTTATTCTTTCGTTTTTTAGCTCAATTTCACATTCAAAAATTCATGATTTTTTCTGATTTATGTTGACAATTTATATTTTTGTATTTTTAAACTGTTGAATGAAATGAATGAAAGAAAAACAACTCAAGTCATGTTTTGCAATTAAATTGCGGGAGAATAATTGACATTTTGTGGATTTAGGAGGACAAAATAATGACATATTCACTTGAATTTTATTAATCTCCCTTTGATTGGAAATTGCGAGAACATTTTTATTCTTTCGTTTTTTAGCTCAATTTCACATTCGAAAATTCATGATTTTTTCTGATTTATGGTGACAATTTATATTTTTGTATTTTTAAACTGTTGAATGAAATGAATGAAAGAAAAACAACTCAAGTCATGTTTTGCAATTAAATTGCGGGAGAATAATTGACATTTTGTGGATTTAGGAGGACAAAATAATGACATATTCACTTGAATTTTATTAATCTCCCTTTGATTGGAAATTGCGAGAACATTTTTATTCTTTCGTTTTTTAGCTCAATTTCACATTCAAAAATTCATGATTTTTTCTGATTTATGTTGACAATTTATATTTTTGTATTTTTAAACTGTTGAATGAAATGAATGAAAGAAACACAACTCAAGTCATGTTTTGCAATTAAATTGCGGGAGAATAATTGACATTTTGTGGATTTAGGAGGACAAAATAGGGACATATTCACTTGAATTTTATTAATCTCCAGAAAAAACTAAATGAGAAGAAACTGAATAAACTAAAAAATCAGCGTGAAATCCGGACCAAATTATGGGGATGTGTAGCACAGTGTGTTTTTACGATGTTTCATTGAAAATCACGAGAAAATTTTTATTCTTTCGTTTTTTAGCTCAATTTCACATTCGAAAATTCATGATTTTTTCTGATTTTAGTTGACAATTTACAGTTTTGTATTTTCAAACTGTTGGATAAAATGAATGAAAAAAAAACAAACTCAAGTCATATTTTGCAATTAAATCGCGGGAGAACAATTGACATTCTGTGGATTTAGGATGACAAAATAATGAAATATTCACTTGAATTTCATTAATTTCTATTGATGTTCATTATTGAGGTATTCAATGAGTTTCCCTGCAATTTGCACAATTATTTTTGCTATTTTATATGCAATATTATTATAATATAACTGTCTTATAACTTTATATCTTAATTCCGCAGAATAAATTATTGTCCTGATAAAGGAAAATAAGGGTTTTTCTTTTGGATCTTCTAATTTTCATCATTTCAACTCCCCTCAAACCTCAAACGACCGTACCTGCCCGAGCCCTTCGAGTTTCCCCGATATTCATGCAATAATTGACCACAAATTCGCAGTTGCCATAGATTTGTCCACCAGATAACTAACTTTTACCGTCGACATTCCCCAAAATTCTCGTGAACCTGTCCCTCCAAGAAATTGAAAACCCACAAAGTCCCCAACCCCCGACAAGTGCCCCAATCCTCCCCGCAAGTTCACCATCGCCGAGCGTCGCCTTCCACCTCTCATAACCCCCCCGATCCCGGCGATTGGATGATGTTACTCTACTTGCAGTATTTCACTTTCACTAACCCCGGAGGCCTCCCACGAGCTCATCTCCGGTGTCTCCCCTCCCCTCGATTCACCCAGAGTTGTACCGATGGGTCACTCACCACGTTCGCCAGTTGAGGTCGCCCTCCCACCTCTCATTTTCCCCCTCGTTTTTCCCAGAACATACCCCACCTCCAGCTCCCCACAAGGGGCAGTCCACTTACCCACATTTCGCGTATTTAATCCCATCTCTCTCCAGCACCGAGTCAAAAAAAAGGCGAGAGAGGGCAAGAATCAGCGGACTCACCGAGACACCCCATCACCACTGGTGGGAGATTTGACAATTGGGGGTGCTTAACCAGGGGTATATATTGTCAGTCCAACACCTCCACCATCAGTCACCTCTCTGACTTTACGAATACCAAGTGTTAACCTCAGACTAGCACCGGTGAGTCTCCCGTACTCTGGCATCTCCAGCAATAATTCAAGTTCTCCATTATTTTTATTTTGCCAAACAATGGGTTCATGTGCGGATTGTGCGGTTCTCCCCTTAATCCAACGAGTCAACTATCCAATAAACCTGAAATTGGAGTGCTCTCCTGCTCAGATGGAGTATTAACTCCCGATCAGTTTCATCGTTGTTTCGAGTAGAAACAATTCAACTGAAGTTTGATTACAGCTTTTCACTCTCTCGGATGTTACAATCGTGGAGTCAGGAGTACTTTCCATTATCGTGGGCAACCGCGAAGAGATAATAAACCCCGGGGGGGGGAATGTCGGGGGCATTGTTGAAGATGTCAATGACAATGGAACAGTCAAGTTCGATTGTCGGAGGAATTGAGTTTCGTAATTTTGGATTTCATTTTTTAGGTGATTTTACGGTGACGAGACAGCTATCAGCGATCATGAGGAGGTGGCTGCTGTGGATGGGTGAGTGATTATTTGTTTCTTTATTTTCGGTTCATTATTGTTCAGCAAATTGCCTCTGACGACACATACCGCATGCAGAATTCAATCATATCTCGTTGCAATGGTGTAATGGTAATATCATTATTTGAATGGTTTTCTCTCGTTACTTTTTTTTTTCTTCATTTTCGTAATTACTGGGGGGGACTTCGACACATCTCCGTGATTCTTATTTCATATAAACTTGGGTGGCTTCTCAATCCGTAAATGAGGGACAGTTTTGCAATGGGTCGCGGTAACAATGAGTGTATTATTGAAAGTACCGAAAACACGTGGAGAGTTATTGCGCTAGATGCCGCATTCTGTGAAACGAATGTTTCGGCGGGTGAAGATGGGAAGGGGGGGAGGTGTTGTAACTTCCTCTAATTAAAATGGGTTGGAGATTAAGTTTCGTGGCTCACAGACAAGGGCATTGTTCCGAGTTTGCTGCGTGTGGTTGTGAGGAGGCTCTTGGAGGCGTTGGGGTGGTGGGCATAAAGGTCAAGTGTATCCACACGCTGGAACAGTCTTTCGGTTTTTTGGGAAAAGCTTTTTTTAGGCAATGACAGTTTCGATTTATTTTGTGAGTTTAGAATTTTTTTTAATGCGGAGGGAGTTTTTGAAATTGTTTTGCTGAATTTATGAATCAGTCATTTGCAAACGTCAATTTTTTAATTAAACTGCGGGAGAAAGTTCGGAGTTTTATGGATTTGAGGAGAAAAAATGAAAATGGAGAATTGTTAATTACGGAATTCTATACAATTTAATTGAAACTGTCATTTGAAGAGAATTTCAAACCACGGCATCGGTAATTTTTTATGCTAATTTTCAACAATACATATTTTTTTATTCATATTTAATGAAAATTGTTTGAACTTGAATTAAAAATTTACAAAAATGAAAATGTTTGAGACATGAAAAAAAAAATTTTCATAAAAAATACATTGAAAGTTTTTTAACATCTACAAAAACTTCAGAACACAAAAATGTAATTCAAATGAGAAAAATGATGATTCAAGTACAATTTAGTCAGTACGAGGCACTCGAATTACGTCAACCTGTTTGTGTGAATTTTTAGGGGTTTAAAGAAAGAAAAATGCGAATTTTTAATAACGAAATTCCATAAAATTTCAATAACTCAATATTTATGAATAATGAAAATTATTTGAACTTCAGTTGAAAATTTACAAAAATGAAAATGTCTCAATAATTTAAAAAAATCTTCATAAAAAAATACATTGAATTTTTTTAACATCTACAAAAACTTCAGACCACAAAAATGTGATTCAAATTAGAAAAATGCTGATTATACAATTCCCTTCAAATTTCTCACGCAATCGATCCAAAAATTGATATTTCATGATTATTAAACTACAGTTTACTCAGTACGAGGCGTTCGAATTACCTCAACCTGTGGTCCCTAGAAAAAAGCAAATTAGCAAAGTTGCACTAAATGCACGACATGTAAGTCATTATTCACTTAACACCTCCAACTGAATTCTCCATCTCCCGAGACAAATACCTGTGAATTCAGCTCTTACAAAAACGTCGAATAGCATGGGTGGGAGTGGGTAATTGTACGCACGCGATGCTGAGAATAGTAACCCAGTCGACAGAAAGTGTGTGATGATCGTCTCCCCACAGTTCTCCCGAGTGCTGCGTGCGAAATTTAGGAATGGGATTCGTCAGTGAAATGATTTGAAAAATCTGTGACATAACTTCCCGTTAATTAATTAGGAGCATTGTCGGTATGTCAAGACAGGGCTTAAGTTTACACTCGTTTCTCACCACTCTGCACCCGTAATTTTATGAAAATTTCAAGAGCCGCATTGTTCCCGCGGCAATTTCGCCATCGCGGGTGCCAAATAACTCCAACTACTCCGAATAATTTGATTTTTTTTCTTTCAGCCTGGCTGGCCATCGCCGATGTTTCAACGGTAAGTCCCCACTTCCTCCCTATTTTCCACGATAAATACGAATAAATTGCAAATGCAAAAAATTCTCAACCCCGAGAGCAAAGCGAAATCGATGGAAATTGTTTCCGACGCTCCGAGGAATTCGAACTTCGTGTCCTCCTCGCGGGCAAACGCTCGTCTCCTTTGTCAGTGAAGTTGAGAAATATGATATGACAAAGAGAACTCGATATGGAATGACACGAAATTCCAAGATGAAAACGGGCAGGTCTTCCTGCGAGAAACTTCATTTTTTTTCCTCCACTTGCGCAATACTATGCATCTATCGTGCGATCGGCTCGTGGCACCGCATGATGTAATCTCGAAACCACGCGAGGGTAGAAGATAGTACAGATGGGAGGGGAGAGAAAAAAAAAGACAGAGTACGTCTCTGGTGTTAGCTTTTCGCGTGTTGCCCCCGGTGCCGAGGTCATTTCGTTCCTTTCTCCTTCTTTTCTCGTGTTTTCCTCATGTTTTTTTCCATGTCTCTGATCTAATCACTGATCTAGGAATCGAGATGGAAATGGATTAAGTGTTTTGTACTCAGTGGATGTTCCGATGTTTTAGGCGCAGGATGGGTATAATTATCCGGTGCCGAGCAATCCGCTGATTCCGGGAACATCTCCGAAGCCGCCAGGGGGCTTCCCGGGGACAGCGACGGATGAGTATCCTTCGCCGGGGGGATTCCCGGGGACGACGCCGACGACTACTTCACCAGGGAGACAACCGGGTTTTCCCACGGGCGGTTCCGGGGGTTATCCCAGTGGGAGACCTGGTGGAAGACCTGGTCAACCTGATCAAGGATACCCCAGTGGACGACCTGGAGGACGTCCGGGTCGGCCTGATCAAGGATACCCTAGTGGACGACCTGGTCAGCCTGATCAAGGATACCCTAGTGGACGACCAGGTCAGCCTGATCAAGGGTACCCTAGTGGACGTCCGGGTCAGCCTGATCAAGGATACCCTAGTGGACGTCCGGGTCAGCCTGATCAAGGATACCCTAGTGGACGACCTGG
Organism: Diachasma alloeum; assembly: GCF_001412515.2. Taxonomy (NCBI): domain Eukaryota; kingdom Metazoa; phylum Arthropoda; class Insecta; order Hymenoptera; family Braconidae; genus Diachasma; species Diachasma alloeum. Next base: position 260,629 of record NW_021680986.1, read on the forward strand.
TCAGCCTGATCAAGGATACCCTAGTGGACGTCCGGGTCAGCCTGATCAAGGATACCCTAGTGGACGACCTGGTCAGCCTGATCAAGGATACCCTAGTGGACGTCCGGGTCAGCCTGATCAAGGATACCCTAGTGGACGACCTGGTCAGCCTGATCAAGGATACCCCAGTGGAAGACCAGGCGGACGTCCCGGTCAGCCTGATCAAGGATACCCTAGTGGAAGACCAGGCGGACGTCCGGGTCAGCCTGATCAAGGATACCCTAATAATCGGCCGGGTCAGCCCGGCGGTGAACCTGAAGGATACCCCCGTGACAGACCCTCCATTCCGTTCCCCGATCGTCCAGGACAGCCTCAACAGCCGGGCTACCCTGGCCAGCAGCCACAAGGACCAAATCGCCAACCAGACGGCTACCCACGAGACAGACCAGATCAGCGACCTGGATTCCCCTCTACGTCGAACAGACCCAAGCCAACATCGCAGCCTGGAGTCTCAGACGGATATCCTCGGGACAAACCATCAGGTCAATTCCCAGGTGATCGACCAGGGCAGGGACAGCAACCAGGTTTGCCGCGTCCTCAGGGCCCCGGCACACAACCGGGGCAGAGACCCGGGGGCCAGAGCCCCGGTTACCCTCGCGATAGACCATCAGTGCCATTCCCAGGGGGAGATAGACCTGATCAACCTCAACAGCCGGGTTATCCGGACACCTCTCAGAGGCCCGGTAGCTTCCCGGGAAAAAAACCGCCTTTCCAGCCAGGAACAAAGCAGCCCCCGCCGACATCGTTCGACGATTTTCCACGGGACAAGCCGGGTCAGGGGCAGCAGCCAGGTGTTCCTGGAGGACAGAGGCCTGGATTTCCTGGATATGATAGTGGAAGACCTGGCCAGGGGAAGCCTACGTTCCCTGGCGATGACATTGTTCCTCCTGGGCAGGATCGACCAGGATTTCCCGGTGGTCAACAGCCAGGTTATCCAGGTGGTCAACAGCCAGGTTATCCAGGTGGTCAACAACCAGGCCAACGACCCACTTTCCCTGGAGATGATATACTTCCTCCGCCAGGACAACGCCCAGGTTTCCCAGGTGGACAGCAACCAGGTTACCCTGGAGGACAGCAACCAGGTTTTCCTGAAGGACAGAAACCAGGTTTTCCTGGAGGACAACAACCAGGTTTTCCTGGAGGACAGCAACCAGGTTTTCCTGGAGGACAACAACCAGGTTTTCCTGGAGGACAACAACCAGGTTTCCCTGGAGGTCAACAACCAGGTTTCCCTGGAGGACAACAGCCAGGTGATGGCAGCGATGGTGATGATGGCTCTTACGACGAAGGCGATTACTCCGCTATTCCCGGAGAGCCCGGTCGCGATTATCCGATCTACTCTGAAATCCCAGAGACCGGCTTCAGTTGTGACGCTCAACCTTTTCCGGGCTACTACGCTGACGTCGAGACCCAGTGTCAAGTATTCCACGTCTGTGCTAACAACAAAACCTACGATTTCCTCTGCCCCAACGGAACCATCTTCCACCAGCAGTACTTCGTCTGCGTGTGGTGGAATCAGTTTGATTGCAACTCAGCTCCCAGTTTCTACTATCTGAACGAGAATTTGTACGATTATTCGCTTGTTGGAACGCCATCGCCACAGGGGCCATTTGGACCACAGGGTCCTGGGTTCCCAGGACCTGGTTTTCCAGGGCAGGGACCATCTGGTCCAGGTACGTTCATCATTATATCGACCACTGGGAGAAAGATGGAATTATTTTTTTTGGAGGGGGACTATTATATTATTATTTGAGATGGCATTGGGGGAATTCAGTACAAGAAGTCGTTTATTGAATTGTTTTTCCTCAGGCTTTCCGGGACAAGGACCGAGCCCAGCACCAGGCTTCCCAGGCCAGCCACCTCAAGGACCTTCCGGACCAGGTGAGTCACACATTTTAATTCCTGAAGAGTTTACCACATTCCAATGGAATTGGACTGAACACTAATTGTGCATCAGGCTTCCCAGGTCAAAGACCATCTGGCCCCGGCTATCCAGGACCACAAGGACCGGATGGTTATCCCGGACAACGACCATCTGGACCAGGTGAAAAACATTATCATTCAAAGCGATTATTTATTTCGATGAATTCGTGCAACGGTCAATGAATTCGTTGCAGGCTTCCCAGGACAAGGACCACAAGGACCACAAGGACCTTCCGGGCCTAGTTTTCCCGGACAACCTCAGCAGCCCTCCGGCCCAGGTAAGATAACGAAATTCCAGTCAAGGTGCAGAACTTCCCAATCATGATTTTTTCATCTCCAGGATATCCAGGACCAAGTCCACCTTCGGGACCAGGCTTCCCTGGAGGAGTATCTCGGCCAGGTATTCCCGGATATTTCCTAAATATCAATTATTCTCAGCTCCACTTGACTCTAATAATAACACCACCTATTTCCTCCATTACAGGCTATCCAGGAACAGGCCCACAAGGTCCCTCGGGTCCGGGTTACCCGGGCCCCGGCCCTCAAGGACCTTCACCCCCAGGTAATTTGTAGTAACACAAGCCTCAAACCTCCCAAATCAGCCCCAAGTAATTCTCAAAATCTCATCCGCAGGCTATCCAGGTCAGCGACCACCCGGCCCTCAAGGCCCATCCGGCCCAGGTAACCCCCTAGACCTCCGATTTCATTGAATAAAAAACAAACAGTAATCAGTGAAAAACTCATGAGACCAAATGCAAAATTCACACATGCTCATGAAATTTTGACGCAATTTTCGGCCATTTCGAAAATTACTTACAGTTTCTTGACTGTCTGCCACACATAACTAAATTTCCCGACATTTCCAAGAGATTCAACAATTCCGTAGCGAAGCAGTAAAATGGTTCACGTCGACTTCGACTACTGATTTGCCAATTTTTACTGAATATCTCGAAATCAAAGGGAGATGGCAAAATTTTCGTAATAACCTTTCTTGTAGCACTCAATTGGCTCTACAAAAAAGGTCATTACGAAAATTTCGCTATCTCCTTTAGATTCGGAGATATTCCTCGAAAACTCAGGGGCCAAGCGACTGGAGCTGTTTTACCGCTTCGCCACTGAATTTTCGTAATGAATCGTAATGAAAAATATTGTCATTGCAGGCTACCCAGGCCAGCCGCCGTCGGGGCCAGGCCCCCGGCCGCAGCGTCCAGGCGGCCCCTCATACCTGACCCCCCTCCCCCCCACCGATGGTTTCCCAAGTCGTCCCCCTCCAACCTCCGGCCGGCCGGGCTACCCCTCCCCGCCGGGGCCCTCGACCCCGCAGTACCCGACGACCCAGCCTGGCAGGCCCACCCAACCCGGACAAAACGGCTATCCCGCCCCAGGCAGACCGCAGACCCCCGGCACCTCGCCGGACTACCCAAGCGGTCGGCCCTCTCCCCCCACCCCAAACCTTCCATTCCCACCCGTAGGACCATCGAAACCAGACCGCGAATACCTTCCACCCCTAGCGGGTTAACTCAAGTCATCGCCGATAAAGAATGAAGGAAAAAAATCCATCGATGTCAACCCGCCATCAGCATACCCACCTGTTGGCGCTGGTCCCTGATAAGACAAAGGGCCTCCGACGAAAACCAGGTGGTGCAGCCCAGCTGCATCGAAATCATCGCCAGAGTCTTGACAATCAGAACCAATTTTTCAGTTTTTTTATCCCCATTTTTTAATGAATTGTCCATACGAGGAGAACTCCATCGACGCTGAGAATCCTCCTCGAGTATTAATTTACAAGAACGTATTTATTTATTCAGCTTTCCTAGAATCTAGAGAAAAGAAACAACGTATGCCCCTAGAGTTACCATAAACAGTTGGGACGATCAGGATGTGTATCGATGACTCGTAAACGACGTATTCCCGGGTGAAAGTGAATGCTGGTGTCTTCCATAATCCAAGATCGTAATCCCGGAGTTACCTGCATACGTCACACTGAAATACGATATGCAACTTGTTCCCGCTGAACAATATCATCTGCGGTTAGGCAATACATTAGGCATGACGTAATTGTAATGATAATTATACAATTATATGGTGATTGAAAAATATGAGAACACAAACGTTTTTGTAACAATGGTTTTGAGACACCTACTCGTGGGATGCCATTATGTATGATATTTTATACGTGAAATAAAGATATGAAAGACATCTTTGCAAGTCATCTTGCTTGTTTTTTAGATTTTACTCTCGATCCAACGGTTTTTGCTTCACTATTTTTCGTCGAATTGTGATGTACGAGGCCTTTCCCTTCTCTTATTCTCCTCTCATTACTGTAATTAGTCATTTCGAATTGTTAACAATCATGGAGTTACATAAACTCTGACACACGGGGTGCCATGATCTTAACGCGATTACTTTGAACTGCAGTGCAGAATTGCGTGGAATGCTCATTGTCATTAATTTCAACATTTTCAATAATTTTTCATCGTCGAAGTGGAGAGTTAATGTCGAGAATTAGTCTAGATTTTTCATTTTTCGATGGCAATTTTAATCATTGTGATTGCAAATTCATGTCTCGGTGCTGCAAGCTCGCGCGACCCTACGACCTTGCAATTACACGTTTCAAAAGTGCCAGGGAAGACCGGCAATTAGTTGTTGGAATACCCATGCTTACCATCGATAACCACAATGTGCGAGGTTGTTGCCTGTCTTGGAGGATCACGATAGATTCCAGGGAATTCTAAATGGGGGAGGTAATTGCGGAGTTGTTCATGGGTGTGTGGATACCCCACCCAGATATGTAAAACGATGGTCAGTTTCAATTCAGAGGGAGTGCAGTCATTATTTTAGATCCTTCAATTTCGTAATCTCTTTAAAATTTCCAGAATGTTAATAACGAGTGAGAAAAATTGAGTTAATTGAGTTAATTGCTGTCCTTTTTTTATGTTTCCCATCATTTTCTGAATTTTTCTGTAATTACCACGAACATCAAATGTGGAATTTTCATGATTTTTCCATAATTTATTTATCCCCTTTTCAACCCCCTTATAACCAAAGGATTGAAAAGAAATCTTTTGCAATCCTTCAAATTCGTCAATTCATTTAGAACACTAGAAAGAGAGAGAGAGCGAGAGGGTAAAACAAGGGAGAAAAATAAGAACGGAAATTAAAACAAAAGCAACATTAATCTTCAAGACATTTTTCGTTCAAGATATTTTCCTAGACCCGAAAATTTTTCCAAAAAATTGCAGTTATCCTAGTTCACCATTGCACTACAGAATTATTTTTGTAATCAATAATCACATCCTATCTGTGATGGGCATATCAACCAGTTTTAATTACCGTTGAATTGTGAAGTACATTCAACGGTTGTACATTTAAATTTCTAAATATTCTATCAACCAATAATTTAGGTAGGAAAATTGACGATTATTTCGATAATGGAAAATCAAGTAAAGTTAGAATTAGCTTGGTACCAAAAAATTACATTTCAATATTATCAAATATTTTATTCGCCACCAATCGGAAAAATTTGGTTATTAAATTCCAAGTGAAGCGGTCAATTTTTAACATAAATCTTAAAATTTTTAACATTAAAGTAACCATCAATTTGTACATTTAAATTTCTAAATATTCTATCACCCAATAATTTAGGTAGGAAGATTGACGATTATTTCGATAATGGAAAATCAAGTAAAGTTAGAATTAGCTTGGTAGCAAAAAATTACATTTCAATATTATCAAATATTTTATTCGCCACCAATCGAAAAAATTTGGTTATTAAATTCTATAATATTTTAAATTTTTTAAATATAGTTAAACTTTGCACAATAAAAGTACGGAATTCTTCTTAATATTGTCAGACTCTAATATTATTGGCCATCACTGATATTATATATCAGTAGCGAAGTGGTAAAAGGAGATAAGTCAATTTTGACTATTGACCAGTTTTCAATCAATATCTCAGAATCTAAGGGAGATAGCAAAATTTTCGTTACAACCTTTTTTGTAGAGCCGATTGAGTGCTACAACAAATCTAATTACCAAAATTTCACTATCTCCCATAGATTCGGACATATTCTTCAAAAACTCAACTGGGAGATAAGTCGACTTACCTCCGTTTACCACTTCACTATATATTTTTTATATATTCTTCCCTGGGGGTTCTAACAGTGTATAATGTCATAAAAATTTCAAAAAAGTACGGGAAATTTTCGCCACAACTCCGGAGAAAACCCCAAAAATGCGAAATCCTCTAAAAAGGAATTTCAAATGCATGACCTCTCATACTCTATGTGCAAACAGAAGTCCATAAAAGGTTGCAGTTTTTCATGGAGTATTATGGAAGAGCTTCTCGGCGGCCAACACGGTGGACTCTTGAGTATAGGTGGAGTAACGCAAGATTTATTGCCCTGTAAATGACGGGAGCGTCCCATTCGCGAGATGAAATATAACTCTCCAGGCTGGTTGGCGTTATGAGGGTCGCTCTTCTGATGCGTTCTCGTCTTCCACTAGTGTCCACTTCATACCGTTATACGGGGATTCTTGATGCCCGGGGGAGACTGCGATACAGGCCCTTGTCAACTTCCATTTGCTCGGCATATTTACCCTTTACACAGGCGAGCCAGTAATTTCTAGAACCACCATGCGACAGTTCAGACGAGTCCATTCGTCGTCGCATGACTACCAATCGTGGAATGTCCTTTGATTTCGCAAAAAAAAACAATTTTCAATAAATAAAATCACGACAATGAAAAAAACGAAATCGTGAAGTCACGAATTTCAAAGTGAATTTCAGATGCTAAAAAATAAAAAAATAAAAAATAAAAACCGACGTCGGTGGCCGAGTGGATTAGACGCAAGTCTAGTGTGCGAAAGGTTGTGAGTTCGATTCCCCGTGGAACCGAATTTTTCAACGGAAGGCTCCGGCGAGCGGGAGGTTGCTAATAGAGGAACCGCCTGTACCGGCATGGGTTTTCTGTGGTTTCCCCATGCTACTTCTATGTTCTATAGAAGTGCGAATGCGGTACAGTGTAGAATCCACAGCCGCATGCATAGGGTTGGATAGAGTGCCGAATGGGACCCGAAAAAGGGACTCTGAGGCCGTAAAAAAAAAAAAAAAAAAAAAAAAAAAAAAAAAAAAAAAAAAAAAAAAAAAAAAAAAAAAAAAAAAAAAAAAAAAAAAAAAAAAAAAAAAAAAAAAAAAAAAAAAAAAAAAAAAAAAAAAAAAAAAAAAAAAAAAAAAAAAAAAAAAAAAAAAAAAAAAAAAAAAAAAAAAAAAAAAAAAAAAAAAAAAAAAAAAAAAAAAAAAAAAAAAAAAAAAAAAAAAAAAAAAAAAAAAAAAAAAAAAAAAAAAAAAAAAAAAAAAAAAAAAAAAAAAAAAAAAAAAAAAAAAAAAAAAAAAAAAAAAAAAAAAAAAAAAAAAAAAAAAAAAAAAAAAAAAAAAAAAAAAAAAAAAAAAAAAAAAAAAAAAAAAAAAAAAAAAAAAAAAAAAAAAAAAAAAAAAAAAAAAAAAAAAAAAAAAAAAAAAAAAAAAAAAAAAAAAAAAAAAAAAAAAAAAAAAAAAAAAAAAAAAAAAAAAAAAAAAAAAAAAAAAAAAAAAAAAAAAAAAAAAAAAAAAAAAAAAAAAAAAAAAAAAAAAAGATGCTAAAAAATCTCACAAATAAAAAAATCAACAGGCAATAATTGTACAAACCCTAGACGTGAATTCAACTTCCGTTCATCCGAGTGAACACAGGATCATAAAAACCTAACAATAACTTGAACTCCACCCGGAGCGACCAGAAGCCAGTGGACTGACCTTACCTGTTGTCCCACCCGTGACAATGATGGTGGGAGAGACCAACCGGTTGTCGATAGCTTCCTGTCCCCCCAGAACCCAAGTCAACATGCTTTACACAGTGTTAACACGGTTGACACAGTCGTGTACCGAGATTTATGGTTGATGCACATCAACCAAAACAGCTGAGAGAGAAAGGGAGAGGTAATCATCACCTTTGGACACTCCCAAGCACCCCACTCGACCGAAAATTATATATTTTTTCTCTTCAAGAATTCCGCACCTTTACTGTGCGTTTTTTTTCTCGATCAAAAAACGCTTTCACACTGAGTGCCAGCGGTTTCCACAACAGATAAAACATCATTGGCATGTGTAATGTTATTATAATTACAATTGTTCCCACAGTTTATGATAAAATACTGCTGTAACGCTACGGAGACTTTGAATAATTCTGTGTCACAAGAGGTGAAATTGGCCCATTCATGCAAAGGTGGAGTAGAACAGTAGCTGTTACTCTCAAATTATGATTTTAGTTTTTTCACAGCTTGTGAAATTGATTCTCATCTCAATTAATTCATCAGGTGAGTTTGCATAAAATGGAGTTTACAATTTTTTTTTATTAAACCTTAGAAATCTAGTCACAGAGTTATTATTATTATTATTATTATTATTATTTTACTCGTAAATGAGATCGCTGAACGATCCTCGAGGGTTTCGACTTCACCTCGAACACCACTTATTATTATTATTATTATTATTATTATTATTATTATTATTATTATTAATGAAATACAATATGCATAAATGTATATGAGTGGTCCGTACTCATCCGACGTTAAGTTCACATTCTCAGAAAAATTTATCAATAACGAGTTTGGAAATGATGATGAGTGACTTTTATTACAAAATGCCAGAGGAATCATCCAAACAAACGATTGATCGATCTAAACTTCAGCATCACCATGAAATGATTCCTCGTTCGACAATAACAGGAATTGAAACGAGTTAACTTTTGATAGGTGGGCTCTATGTGGGTCAAGAAGACTCGTGTCTGGAGTGAATGCATAAAGTTCGAGCGAGATAATTGCCGGGTAAAGAGCGTCGTGAACTTTCGATCATATTGATTATTTGTCAGCTGTCCAAATGACTCGGCTATCGCCTCTAAACGTCTATCAATTTTTATTCAAATGTCTGTATATCGAGTGAGGGCTGGGGATTGGCCTTACACGCTGCTGCAATTACACAAACTGCAGTTGCAACGTCCTCGCAAGGACGTTTCGATCATTGAGCGCGATTGATCCTGAGGAGATTTATATCTCTGGGTGAATTTTAAAACGAAGGAGTGGAACGTCTGGTGATTGGGGGAATAATCGAGGGAATTAACGGGCACTTTTTCGTTGCGTCGTCACCAGAGATCGGCATAAATATTATTTTCACCAATATTTGCACCGCAAGTACTGATTTTTTTACTTAGTAGCTAATAACGTGTAAATATTTTTCAATTGAGAAATTCACATTTTTCAAATACCGCATCAATGAGTAATAATTAACAATAAGAAACTATTATTTATCTTATCAGGAGTTACACTTGAATATTTTAGAGTCGTCATTCAATCAATGATCCAATCGAAAATATTTCTCGATATTCATCTAATTAATAATGAAATCTGTCTTATTAATTGAATATTTTTAGGGGAGAGCTGAAATAAGATAGCAAATTAAGATAATTTTTCAATGAAGAAGAGAGTTTATATAGTGTGATATTATTGGATACGATTTGTATCTACTATGATAATGAAAAATCGATTTGGTTTCATTATTCATGACGAAAGAAATCGGGATCTTCTGGTTTTCATTTTCCGTTGATATAATAATGAAAATAAATTTTGTACCATTATTGATTGATAAATTATTTGTCTCTTCTTTCACTTTCATTTCTCATTAGTATCGCAATGAAAACTACATGTGGTATCATTATTCATTACGATAAAAATCATAATTCAATGTTTTTAATTACCCATTGATATGGCAATGCAATATTAATAATGGAAATTATTTTCCTGCCGATCTCTGTTCAAGAGTATGAGTAGAGTATTAAAAATCGAGCAGAATCCCTCGATAAATTCGCCCGTTAATACCGTGAAAGCTCTTCCTCGGTGCAGTAACCATTCATGAGCACCGATCGTGACACATCCACCTCAGTAGGATTTACTAGACACAGAAGTCCCCGTTCACGTAATGGGATATCCTCCGAGTGACTCGCTACCCAATAAATCCGGGAGGCATGTTGCTCTCGGCAAATCGCACGGCTAAAATTTCCAATGGCTCCGGCCGATGAAATCTGTCGAAATCCCTGACGTTCCGGTTTTGACACTTGTTAAGTCAACATTTCCGCGTTTAATACCTCATGCTCATGTGGAGACGAGCAGAGCACACGGGACTTAACGAGCACGATTCACCCGTGCGGTCTGGCACAATCGTGGCTCCACTGGAGAAAGTATCTCCCTCGTATCTTCGGGATAAAGTATTATGCAGGTTGATGCATCTCACACTGAGATGACTTCTAATCACCATAAACTTGTTAATAGGGGGAATTATAAATTAGAGTGTTCGGCAGTAGAAAGTGGATATGGGAGGAAAATAAATCACCGTGAGAATTCATCATTTCATATTTAATTAGGGATGGAATTTATTGGCTCGTGGTTATCATCACATTTTTTTGAATTTTTAATGAATAATTGGATTTAACATTATTAAAATCAAGTAGATTCTGAATATTCACCAGTTTTCAATTAATATCTCGAAATCCAAGAGAGATACCAAAATTTTTGTCAGAACCTTTTTTGTAGCCCTCAATTCGCACTACAAAAAAGTTTATTATGAAAATTTTGTTATCTCATTTGGATTCGGAGATATTCCTTAAAAACCCAGTTGAATCGACTTAAACCTTGTGAATAAGGATTAGGAAATTTATAAAACTCCTCCGTAAATTTAAGACAGACACGAAATTTTATTTATTAATCAACTTCGCGATGTCTTGGAATACCAGAAAAAAGTGTTTAAATTTTAGACACAAGTTTTGCCACCGTGAGAATTCATCATTTCATATTTAATTAGGGATGGAATTTATTGGCTCGTGGTTATCATCACAACGTTTTTTTGAATTTTTAATGAATAATTGGGTTTAATATTATTAAAATCAAGTAGATTCTGAATATTCACCAGTTTTCAATGAATATCTCGAAATCTAAGAGAGATACCAAAATTTTTGTCAAAACCTTTTTTGTAGCCCTCAATTCGCACTACAAAAAAGTTTATTATGAAAATTTTGTTATCTCCTTTGGATTCGGAGATATTCCTTAAAAACCCAGCTGAATCTACTTAAACCTTGATAATAAGGATTAGGAAATTTATAAAACTCCTCCGTAAATTTAAGACAGACACGAAATTTTATTTATTAATCAACTTCGCGATGTCTTGGAATACCAGAAAAAAGTGTTTTAATTTCAGACACAAGTTCTTCCAGTGAGATTGTACAGTAATTTTCAATTTTTTTCTTCGTGAACACAAAAATGGGGAAAAATTTGATATTTGAAGAAAGGTTAAATCTCATTGTCTGGAATATCCCTCGCCCCATCCATTGCGGTCGCATTGACATTAGCCAGCGATGAGTGTCGATGAAAAAATCCCAGTCAAAAGTTATACCACCGAACAATAGTGCACACGCCCACACGTGGTTAACTCCACTCTTTTGCATCTGGCGAAAAAAATCGTCCGCACTTTTTCCCCACGAAAATTACCATCATCACCTGCATTACGTCACTGACGACAGCATCGATCATCCTGCGATGACAGGTCTTCCTGCGTCAGTTAATTGGATAATCTCTCTCTTCACGATTGCTAGCGACAAAAGGATTTGTCAAAGTTTTTTTATTGAGTTTAGTGTTTTTGCAATGAATAAATTAATAATCGAAACTTCAAAATCTGTGGATTCTTTTTTATTCATGAGAAATAACTCAAGAAAATGTTAGGATTGATATAAATAAATTTTTACGTCTTTTTTCTGGTAATTTTTATTGAATATTTCTCTCCGTGCAGCTGAGTTTTATCAAGCCTCAGTGTCCCATCGGGGGTCCGTTTTACACAAGACCGAAAACCATTTGTCTGAATATTCATGAGAAACGAAGCGAAACCAGCTCGTGTATTTCGTACCAACTATGTTCAAAGGGTCCCATCGTTAAATTAGCGATCCTCGAGTTTCAACTCGTTCTGTCTCCCTCCGGTGGTGCAAGTCGACTCATTTTGGATGAAATGGAGATGAAAACTCGGTCTCCACAGATGTAATTCGGACTGGACCGAAATGCGATATGCTAATTCGGATTTTGCATTTTACATTCGGACTTGTGATTTTTTTTTGCTTGATAAGAGTAATATTTATTATTCATTTTTTATTACAAAACTTAGTGGTTTATGAATAGAGTAAATTTGGATTTTTTTGTTCTACTGCTATAAAATTTATCTTTCATTATTTATTCTGTGCAGACCTTGAAAATTATGTTCTTCAATCCATCAATGTAATGAAAATTTTATCCTATTTATTAATCGTTAAGAGGATAATAAACAACGGATAATGAGTATTGTTTATTTGCCTTCGTAATTATTTTACGAAAATTGATGAAAATAAAAAATTCAGGCGAATACATTCTCGAATTTCCAGTTGATTCTTGTCCTTGTGCAATTAAAAATTTTGAAATTTCCGGATTTAATAAATTGAATGAATTCAATTTATTACATTGAATTCATTCAGTCACAGAATCACTCATAATCTGATAAAATTGACTCAATTATCACCCAAAATTTTTAAACCCGTCCGATTTTTCGATTCGAGTGTGGGAATAATACCCACCAACAGCATCCACTCCATTGATCAAACCCATAGCCTATTGATACCCCTATCCCATGACTCCATCGTGAATGAATCAAATGACTGCGCAATCGACGCAGCCGCAGCCGAAACCGCCGCAGTATTACATCCTCTCCGTGACAGTTCATTTAAGGAAATTACCGGCTCTGATGGGCACACGTGTGTCTCTACCTGACATTTCCATGTGTTCTCAGCCGAGGGGACTATAAAATTACTCGCACCTCGGTATCATCCATTCCCCCGCGGTTTATTGTTACGTAAAAATGAAAATATTCGTTTTTGCACTCGACTGGAGAATGCGAGATTATTTTAATGGGTTCCTGATGCATTCGCAGGATATGGATTACGGAATGGAAGAATTATGTCTTCTCGGGGATATTTCAATAAACAAATGAGAAATGCCTTTCGTAAAAATAATTTTAATTTTTTTAGGGCCACAAAGGTTCAATGAAACAAAATAAACGATAAAAAATTCAGAAGTGAAGTGGTCCAACTGATCAAATGAGAAATTCCTTTTGTAAAAACAATTTTCCATTTCTTAGGGCCAAAAAGCTTAAGAAAGCAAGATAAACGATAAAAAATTCAGACGCGAATTGGTCCAACGGTTTAAAGTAGCTCTGCCCTTTGGCCGGGCCTCGCTGTACTTTTGGATATTTTCAGTTTTTAAATTTTTCAGCTAAATTGCATGGAAAAAATTTGAAAATATTCATACCCAGTCAGCATTATCTAAATTAAATTTAGTAAAATATTGATATTTTTTTTTAAACATTTCCCTCTTATAAATAAATAATGAAAATTTTTTAAAAAATTCTTGATTTTTTCACATTTAATTTAAAAAAATTTAGATTTTAATCTTTGATTACAATGGAAATGCTGATTTTCACATAAAACACTGGGTTAAATTCTGATTTTTAACCATTTCTTATTTAAAAAACCAAGACGATAATTGAATTGAGAAAAAAATTAGAATCCCGAATCTAATCGAGTTTTCTGCAATTTTTTTGCATTTTTCAATAATCTCTGAATTAACCGTAAGGGTAGAGCTACTTTAAGTACTCAAAAAATTTCAAGAGTGATGTTTTCTAATTGAGAGCTACAATATTAACCGTAATAAAATATTACAAATTAGGCTATCCCTGCTCCTTTTACCACTTCGCTACTGAAACTGACTTGAACCGTTAGACCACTTCCCCCTGACCGAGTTTCCGTTATTTTTTTAAATCAACCAAATACAATAGACCCAAAAAAACAATGACGTCATCCCTCAAAACAGTAAGAGCCCCTTGTCTCATTTTTGAAGCATAATTCTCGTCCCGATAGCATCGAAAAAGTGTTGCCTCTCCCGATGCACAAAGGATCATTTTTTCTTTCATATTTATTCCCCGACTAGATGCATCTAAACGTCTTCGTGACACTGGGACAATCAATCACGACGATATGATACACTGAACGCAAGAGTTTCGCGGTTGCGCGGTCTGATGTTAATCGCGTAAAAAGTCAGAATGAGCCGGTGAAAATGCTTAGAATGGAAAAAGATGAGGAGTTTATGATCGAGATACGAGAGAGGGCGCATCGCTGTGGCAGCGCGTTCACCACCGTTTCTTTTCTGTAATTATGTCTTTGCGCTCTAGTGGCCGAACTCACGGTTGAAAGGTCAAAATTTGCGCAATTATGGGGAGACGCAGAGCGAGATCGCGGATTTGAGGTAATGATTGTGCGATTGCAATGGGGTCGTCCCCCGTGCCATTGGTGTCACGCGGTTTGGGGGAGTCCGGGAGACGTTACACACATGGTAATTTAATTTTTACGTGGAGTATACGATGGAGGTCGTTCTGAATCTCATCCCATCATGAGATTCTCAGATGAGGCAGGTGGAGAACGTGACTCGTTAAACGCACAGCGACATCTCTTCATCTTTGCGGGTATGATTAATTCTTGGGGAATGTAAATTACTTGGTGGGCACTGCCTTGTCTACTGGGTTACGGAGGTGACGCAGAGATTTTACATTGATTGAATTTTTTCCATGAAATGCTGTCAATTCTTCGATTTTACTTTCGAATAAACTTTCGAAAATTTTGGCTGGATTACAAAGACCTTGAATTCGATTTAAGGGGAAGAGCCAATGGAAGTTGAAGTTTCCCTAAACATTCGAGTAAAGCCCCAATTTTTATGAGGCATGCAAACGAAAATTCCCGAATTTACATGAATTTTTCAGTGAAAATGAATATTCATTCCGAAATTCCTATATCCCCTTCGGAATATTTCCGAATCTAAGGCAGATAGCGAATTTGTCGTAATTACATTTATTGTAGCTCTCAATCGGCTCCACAAAAAAGGTTATAACAACAATTTCGCTGTCTCCCTTAGATTTCGAGATATTCATTGAAAACTGGTTGATACACAAAATTGACTTGTACCCCTCAGAAGAAAAGACATCAAAGCTATTTCAAAATTCTTCAGAAATTGTTCAATTCAGATATAAAATATGTTTAACAAAGACACTAACTAATTAACTAACATTAAGAGACTATTCCAATTTATATATTTTACTGCTATGTAATGTTAAATTGTAATACATTTATTTGTAGCTGAATGAACCCGAAAGGGGCTCGGAAGCTTAATAATAAAAAAAAAATTGACTTCTACCGTTTTACCACTTTGCTACTGAATTATTCTCGTCCCCCTCGCCCCTTTATTACACCACTGCAATGATTTTCTACAGAGAATTTCGCTCAGTGCATCCCATCATAAATAATTTCATGAAATTGACAAAAAATCGAATCAATAGAATAGAATCAAATCCATGTCACGAGGTTTATAAAAAAAATCAATTTACTGGTGCACATGACGTGCCTTTCCCACCGATAATTTCCATGAAATACAATTAATCATCCGTGACATCAATTTCAATCCCTCTCCCCACAATTTCCCGAATTCCCCGATTAATTTATATCAACCCAACAATTTACATACAATCTGACGAAACTTGTGTACCCACCTCCAATAACCCTGGCTAATTGACCTGTCCCCTCCCCCAACAGCGCCACCCCCTGCCCGGCATTCCAAACATTCCCCACCCCAGGCGAATTCAATCAGTTCTCCCAGGGCAATTAATACCCCGAGCTATTCAAAAGAAATGTCAAAAATCTCAATACCAGCGTGTCAAACATTCCCGAAGAACGATGCACATGAGAATGGGAATTGCCCCCGGCGTTGATGCATTCATAAACACAAAAATTCCCGGGATTCTCCAGCGCATTCTCCCGAACGGTGTGCAAGGATCCCTCTGTGCGATCGCTCACACCCGTCGAGATTATTAATTACCTGGTACTCGGGACTGCGAGGGCACGTGAGACCTCTCCCCTTCGCAAACATCCGAGTAATAATCATGATATTCAAATAACCCACAGTCATCAAATTCAATTTACGTGAGGTATTGCACGCTAAATGCGTCAACCGCTGACCCTTACCCACTTGGAAATTAATGACGATTTTTTCTGCGATTGGGGGGGTTGGAAAACTATCTCTCAAATTTTTTTCGGATTTTTTCGGCAGCCCAGGTCAGTGATTTGATTTTTTTTACATTTTTTCGTTTTTTTCCGATAA
Source organism: Diachasma alloeum (assembly GCF_001412515.2). Lineage (NCBI taxonomy): Eukaryota > Metazoa > Arthropoda > Insecta > Hymenoptera > Braconidae > Diachasma > Diachasma alloeum. The sequence goes on from NW_021680986.1 coordinate 276,892, forward strand.
CTCGAGTTCTATTTGTCCGATTTCGATTTATTAAGCGTCAAAATTTTCCATTTTTTACCGGCTATAGTAGTGTATCCAGTAAAAATTTTTTTAGATTCCTAGATGCTCGTGATAACGAATTATCAAAAAAAAAGTTGAAAAAGTTGAATTTTGCAAATTATGTCACTCTTGATTTGTATATTTTGAGCCGTCATACAAGTTGGGGATCCTCCTGGATCTATTTTATTTTCAATTTTTTCTTTTCGAAATTCCGCAAATTTGGTCGAAACACACCAAAATTTGAGAGATAGATTTTCACCCCCCCCCCCCCAACAATTAATTTCCATAATTAGTAGAAAGCTCTTAAAAAATGAATCCGTGTTAAATTGATAAATTCCGAAACCGAATGAATTATTTGTAAAATTTCAGACTACAAACTTTCTGCAATATTCAACTCTATGAAATAAAAATTTCAGAAATTAATGTCTCATTCGATTTAAACAATTAATTAACAAATAATTTCTTATATTGTTGCCTTCATCAATAACATAGAAAAACTCAATAACCTATGAGAATAGAATAAATTAAGTAATTTCAAATTTTTTCCGGATTTCAAAGGAACAAACTTTTGGGCCGTATTGTCTTGGGATATACCTTAAACTATAGAATGCAAAATGCACTTCAGACATTTTTTAAAATACCCCCAGCTCAGAAATAATTTCATCAATTGATCTCAGACTGGATAATTGCAAATGAGGTTTCAACATTAAAAAAAATTCTGAAGTATGCATTTCGCCCTCTCGCCGCTGAATAGACATCGGTAAAAAACAATACACAAAATTTATTAACAAAACCCATATTTATTTATTCACACTCTGTACAAACATATTTTACATAAAATCATCAAGCCGGAGCTCGACAAATAATGGATAAACCCCGGAAATCTCGAAATCCTCTAAAAGCTGAGGTTCCTCGCGGAAAAGTTCATCCTCCAACACTGACGAATCTCCCCACCTCCGTCTCCCCTCGAACCCCACCATACGAGCCCTCAACAGCCTCAGAAACCGTGAGCCGAGGGAATTAAGTACACCTCCTACCTAGAAACCGTAACTCATAAAAAGATGCCCATTGAATTTACCCCAATTACCTAGCAAGCTGCTCGCACACTTCAGTTACAACTCAAGAAAGACACCGTGAACCTCTCGCATCAAAATCCACAACTACCTAATTACCATTCATAACCAACAATTTGATCCCAAATTCCCGAACCCTCACGCACTCAATCCCTAAAAAACCTAAAAACCTAATAATAGTAACATTGATGATGCTGGCCACAACCCTCGCCACCAGGATGAATGCTGCTTTGAACCACCGACATCGTAAAAATTCCTCCAGACGAAGAATGTAATCGTGAGCAAATCCGGCTGTCCCCGAAGTATTCAACCCCACTTAGCAGCGACAGTGTAGAGTGACCTCAGTAGTTCAAGAGCCCTTCCGTCAGACGCGGAAGTCTCCTCGCCCCCCTCGGACTCGCCGCCACTCCCTCTGCTCCCCAGGGAAGCTTCATCCACATTGGACTTGATTCTCCTCGACTTTTTGCTCTTGAAGGTCGTGACAATGGGCTCAGTCGACGTGACAATGGCAGTGGTGCTCCTGGCTTCGAGATCATCAGGAATGTTGAGCCTGGTGAGATCGTCCACAAGCCCCCGCGACTCCTCCGAAGTGAACTGATCAACCGGCATGCTGAGGAGAGCATTGAGCAACTGCTCCTTCTCCTCCTCTCTGGTTTTATTCAAGGGCCCAGTGCAGTGGCTGATCAACAGCAGAACGAGCTGTCTGACCGTTGCATTCTGATCGGCAGTCTTCATCACCCTCATCAAAACATCTGAACTCGTGTCGTTAAGGCCCCCGAACATCTGCTTGGCCCTGACAATCTCGTTCTCCGTAGCATTCCCAATATTATTCTTCAACCTAGTTTTCGCCGGAAACACCGGCTGGGGCAACGAACTCGTCGAAATAACCGACGATGTTATCGTCGTCGTTATACTAGATCTGGTCGTGTAAATTGGCGCAGGCGTTGCTGTGTGCTCAGTCGAATAAACCGTCGGCAGTAGACTAAATGCCGTTGGTGCGTCGTTATCAGTGTTACTCCATTGCCAAGTTGTCGATGGACTCGACCCTCTGTTGCCATTCCTCGGGGTCACACCGCCCGATGCATCCGTCACCAAAAGCTCAGACGCTTCTGGCACTGACGAATGCGTTGTGGCGGAGGGATCATTACCGAAGCTTTCGACACTCGACGTTTGACTGACACCCTCCGACGTCAATCCCTGATTTATACGTTTCGGATCCACGAAGACTGTGCTCTCCCACAATTGTGTCACCGTAGGTGATGACGTCCAGTGATTGTTCAGACTGTCGTCTTTATCAGAAGCCACCTGAGATGACTCGGCATTCGGTCGACCAACGTCATTAGGAGCGCTGTTAAGACGATTGTAATTGTTGTAACTCGAGTAGATGCTGTTGGCTGTAACCAGCGACTCCTCGTTACTATCCTCTGATCGTATCGTCGTTGTATCGTAATAACGGATTCTAAATGGCTCAACTGTTGTCGTTACCTCTGGTGATTCCGTCTGCTCGTCGAAATTCTCCCCGGAACTTTGGTAATTACGATTAGACGTTATTACGTTACCATCGCCAGGATTTTCCGGCGGTAATGTCTGCTCGTACGTAGCTGGGGTCGATGAGGAAACGTAATTATCGCCAATTGGCACTGAATTCACCGGCTTAACGTACTTGCCGTAGGGCTCGTAGGTGGAGTTTCGTTGAATGTCACCCACTCGATTGCTATCCGGAAAGTAATTCTCGTAATCGTTGAGAGCGTCGTTGGAGGTGGGTCCGCTGGGGCCTGAGAAACCCTGGATTCCGTTGGCTGAGTCGAAGGCGTGGTTCACAGCCGAGGCGAAGTCATTTGTGGGATTTAAATAGTCCTGGCTATCGGGGGGAGGGGTGCTTGAGTATTGAGACTCGGAGGTTACGGATGTTGTGTAGTAACCGAAGGCCGCGTCGTCGGTGGTCGTTGGTATTTCCGTGGTGGTTTGGAGAATTGGTCGTCTCGGTGCTGTGACGTCTTCGGAGAAGTCCAGGACCTCGTCCTTCTCCTTTGTGACGGACGGGTACTCCTCGGAGGTTGCGGGGATGTAGGTCGTCGTGGAGAAGCTTTCGTCACTGTCGACCGCCGGTGGCTCGGTCGGTCTGATCTCAGCGAGGATCTTCTTGAAGGTCGCGGGGTCCTGGAGGTACGCCGACAAGGCATGTGTGAAGACCTGGGCGAGTTCCCGAAGTTTCGTGCTGTTTGATTTCTTCGAGCTCGTCACGGGACCCTCGCTCTGCTGGAGGTCGAGATCATCGCTGGAGTCAATCTCCCCACTCTGTTGCTCTGATTCCGTGCTGTTTGGGCTTGTCTCAAGGGCGTTGTTGAGATTGAACAGCTCCGCGTAGGAGTTTATCGTGTGTTCAGTTAGAATCGACGTCGGAAGGTCAACATTCGAGGTCTCGTTGAGCTTTGGTGGAGTCTGAAGCCTCTCGGAGGAATCATCCTCGTGCTTGTCAGAGCCACCAAACTCGTCACTAGCTGTTGCAAAGTACAAGGCGAGAGAATGCAGTGTTGCCGGGCTCGAAGAATGGGGAATAGTCAATCCACTTCTGCTAGTATTTCCAATAATAGTCGGCATTGTGCCCTCCAGACCTCTCAGTGATTCCAGCATATTGAATGCATGCTCATGTTCTATCAGAGATTTAGAATCCGACGGGCGTTTAACGGTTGAATTGGCGTCAGGCAGGTATGTCGAACTGCCGCGCACACGGTTGACTGACGTAGGGTACTGTATTCTTCCAGCTTTACCACTGGATCGATACTGAGAGGATGGCGAGCTATATGTTGGCACAGTGGCTGTGTAAACTGGCGGCCGTTGAGTTGTCGTAGTACTCGTTGTTGTGTATGCATAATTCTTGGTGAATGGCACATAGGGCCCTAATGTCGACATGACCTTGCCATTTTGATAAGTTATACTGGTGTCGTAGGGGGGAGGAGTTTTTGAAGTTTGAGACTGCTGCGAAAGTTGAGCTGTACGAGACTTCTCCGTGGACGGACTTACACCATTTTGCCGATAGTTCTGGGAAGTTCGTGGCACACCCTTCCAGGGTGTCTTAGTTCGTGCAAGTTTATCATCCTGGGTACGAGTGCTCAGTGAATTCTGATCCACCGTGACATCGTTGATAGCTGACTTGGTAATGGCAGTGCCACTGGATGAACTACCAGTTGAATATCTCTGGTTACTCGGTGATGCTCTAGTTTTGTAAGTAGTACGTGGATAATCTCGGGTATCAACGCTGTTATCGTACGTCTCGGAGTTGGTGTAGGTCGTCGGTGGATTTGGTGTGGTTGCGGTGTAGTCAGTTGATGTCACTCGAGCGCCCTGATATGTCCCTGTGATGTCATCCGGGTAGACTGTTTCAGTGGTTGTGCGGTAATCCTGACCGGTTGTGTATAAATTTGTCGTTGTCTCCCAATTGGTTGTGCGATCTCGATTGTAGTATGTGTTGGTGTAAGGTGGGGTGGTAGTCGGAGTTGTTGAGTCATACGTTGTGGTTCGTGGACGATAGATCGGGGCGAATGTTGGATAGGGGTAGTCGGCGATCTTTCCTTTTGGCTTTAGGATACTCTGGGGTGTCTCTTGACGGGGCTTCGGCGTTATTGGTGATTGTGTGGGCCTTCGGGAGGGCGGAGCGTTGGTCGCTGGGTTGTAATAACTGTTGTACTGATTAGAGTTGTATGGCTTATTATATCGATTTCCCCGGGATGATGCGAACGCTGCACTCTCCGCTGGCTGCTGATACTCCCTTATTGGGGCTGGTGTACTCGTTCGGAATGTTGTGGTTTCCGTGTAAGCTGGCGTTGCACGATTTGTGATGCCCTCCTCGTCGCGGGGGAGGGGGCGAGCTTTTGCACTACGAGGATTATCTCGGGCTCCAGAGGTTGTGTGATAATTGTCTACTTGGGATGAGTATTTGTTGGAGCCTCTCTGATCGTAGAACTGCTTCCCGCTGCGCTCCTCGATCAGCTGATTCTGCTGTCTCTCGATGTTTTGGTAATTTGTGGTGCGGGGGGTGTTCTCGCGATTCTTCACGGTGGGCTCCTGTGATGTGGCGAAGCCGGAATTCGAGGCGAGATCGTTTATCTGGGAGAACTGGCTTCCGCGGTTTTGATTGTAGATCTGACTCGGATCGAAGGCCCGGGACTTGAGATCGCTCGACCGCTGGTCCAGTTGGTTCTTCGTCGGGCCGTAGGGATTTGTTCTGGCGTTCTGTTTACCGTCGTAGTTTGAGTTCTGGTAGTTGTTGTCGGATCGGTGGAACTCGGAATTCACGCGTTTCAAGTCGGCACGTTTGCGCTCTTCTTGGGCGAGTTGCTCGGCACTCTGTTCGTAGAGCTCTGTTGACTTGCTGCAGTCGACTTTGAACCACCAGTCGCAGATCAGCTGGGACTGCTGGAAGATGGTGCCGTTGGGGCAGAGGAACGAGATCTTCCTGCCGTTGTCGCAGATGTGGAAGACCTGAAATTACGAGGGGTTATCGAGGTGTCTGGGGATTCCGGTGATTTTGTGGGGTTCATTACCTGACAGTTTGTTTCCAAGTCGGCGTAGTAACCGCCTTTGAGCCCTCGACAGCTGAATTCTGTTGCCGGAATTGTCGTCAGCATCGGAAAGTCAACGCCCGGCTGGCCCAAGCCTGCAATGATCACAGGTCATTAGGATTTACCGGACAATTGAGGGCGGCACTTCGTTACGCGACGAAGGATCGTTATGCCCGGTGTTATGGTCACTAGCTACTCTTGTTTAATGGGAAAACGTGTGATAATGGCACTTGTTAGTGGTATAGCTACCCGCTCCAGACAGCCACTCCTTCAGGAGCTCCTCGTTACCGAAGAATACTGGCGGCAGTTTTGGGAGAGAGAGATTAAGGTCAGTTAGAGTTTTATGGGGAGTTATGTCGCTCAGGGGTAGGGGATTCTCAACCTTGGAATACTTGGTACTCGCCGTTTTTCGCCGGGGCCAGGCGCTTTACCACCTTCTTCAGGGCATCTATGTCCTCCTCCGAGGCCTCGAGACTCGCAAGGTCAAGCTCGGTCAGGAGCTCCGGTAATCTCGCACGCTCGGCGTCTTCCGATTCCTGTGAATTGAAAATTATGAGTGCTGTTTCTTCATTGGGCGATTTTTCTCTGTCCATTTTGCGAGCTTTTAACATTATTTTATGATTTTTTTTTAACACTGTTGGAAATTTTAGTCAGTGTCGTCTGAATTTTCAATGTTGTGAGCTTTAATGCAATTTCAGATGAAAATGTTTATTAAATTTCTCATTTATCAAGAGAATTCAGACAAGTTATTGCCTGAATTTTTAAAATTCTCGAGGTTTTTCAGTGCCGTATGGACCTGACAATCCAGAACTACTTGAATATTCAAGAAATTAACTGATTCGTCAATAAAGAATTCTGCAAAAATTTCATGTAACTTTGAAATTGTTAAAAATTTCAAGCGTTTTCACCTGAAATTTCCAGAGTAATTTCCTAACAGCGACTGGAAGTTTTTTAATCGTTCAATTTAATTTTGGAATTTTTGGTGATCAAGCCATTGCGACATGAAAAGAAAAGTAGACCCTCTGCCGTTCATTACCATTAGCCGCGGGAATCACCGCCCGTCGGGCTCCCCTTTTAGCAATACATCGCCCGGAACAGACGCAACCTCGCCCTCAACCCCATTTTTCCCGTCATCAAGCCGTAATAAATAAATTCCTGCCCTCTCGAACAGCCTAATCACCAGAATTTTACAGCCCCATTATCATCGAAATTGTCCGATTTCTATCGTTTCAACAGTCATTCCGAATGGATGGATCCCCCGGTCCGGAAGTGCGGCTAATTCCAGAGAAAGCGACGTGAAAATTTCACTTTCATGAAGAAGACTCACCCGCCCCCGGTGATTTATAGGCAAAGGTCCTGTGAAAAGTCTCGTCTGTAGCGGCTGATGGATAATATTCATTTCTCATTTATCATTATAATATTCGTAATCAATTTAAAAAATATCAACGATGAAACGAGATTAATTTTTCAATATCACGTTTATCGCTAGTGGGAGAAATTAAATTCCCATGAATTTCGTAATCAATACTGTAATAAAATTCATTTTTAATGAATTTCAATTATTCAATTACTGGATTTCAATTATTTATTAGTCAAATAATATTTAATTTGTAAAAAATTCATTTTTTCTCATTTATCACTATAATATTCATAATTAATTTTAAAAAAGTCAACGATGGAATGAGATTAATTTTTTAATCACTCGTTAATAGCTAGTGGGAGAAATTAAATTCCCATGAATTTCATAATCAATACTGCAATAAAATTCATTTTTAATTATCTCAATATCTAGTAATGATAATGACATCAATTTTAATCATTGAATCAACGTAATCTTTCAGGATTAAATCCATATCAATCACAATTTTTTTATCAATAGTTTCATGACCATATTGATGATTTCATAGTTCATAATCAATTGTTGTCGTAATGACGAATATCCAACTATAATTATCGGTCGATTAAAAAATTGAAAATCTTCAGATGCGCAATTATTGCAATTTCCAATTATTTATTAGTCAAATAATATTTAATTTGTAAGAAATTCATTTTTTTCTCATTTATCATTATAATATTCGTGATTAATTTAAAAAATGTCAACGATGGAACGAGATTAATTTTTTTATCAACAGTCTAACGAACATATTAATAATTTCATATTCCATTATTAATTATTGTTGTAATGATAAATATCTAACTGTAATTATGGGTCGATAAAAAATTGAAAATCTTCAAATGGGCAATTATTGAAATTCCCAATTATTACTCAAATAATATTTAATTTGTGAAAAATTTATTTAAAACAGTATTATCGCCGAGTCATTTTTCCCGGCTAAAACCCCGTCATTTCGAGATGAAAAGACATCCATTTGCGTTGCTACTTTCATTGAATGGCGAGATTCTGTGTCATTGCACTGTGGAGAAATTTCCAGTGACATTTTCCACACTCGACAATCTGCAATCACGCTAACTGTCGCAATTAATTAAAGTGTCTGGTTAACCACTGGGGGCTGTCGTGCGAATCATAAATTTGAATTAATTAGTGTAGCGTGGGTGGAAGGGGCGGAACTCCCAATTAAATTCTCGAAGCTGTGAATGAAGTAATTTCATTAATCGGGCAAATTGACGGTTCGATCAATTTTTTTAACGGTGGTTTTCCCTGAAGACGTGAACATCGCTGATGATGTTGAGCAAATTTATGGGTCTTTTTAGGATGCACACTCGCGCTGGCACTCGCTGCAGCTCTAATGTTACTTGTAGGTAGAAAACACGAGTAATCCGAATGGAGCGGGGCACGCGATGCCATTTGCCGAGAGAGGATCAGACCTTTACCGGTGCAACGTGTTTCGCTCTAGTTTTACCAACGCCAGGTCTCAAGGACTTACGAGGGAAAGGTATAAACGTAAAATGCAGAGGTGCGTTGCGATGCATCCCCGAATGTGGAGCGAGTTATCCCAAATTTATGAGTCCTCATTATTCTTCGAATTAATAAAAAACTAATTTTTTCCATTATTTCGATTCGCATTATTTTCGTTGCAATGATTTTGTTACTAAATTCTGATTCTGTAGTTTCAACTTTTTTTCTGCCCTTTGAATCGATAGGAGTAATTGGAAAATTTGAATTAAACAGATGAAAAACAAGTGGGAAATTTCTCCTGTATTGCGTATAAATTAGCAATATGCTTCCGAATGGTCATTTAGCTTATTTTTTCCATTGTATATTATTCATGGCCCATTTTATTCTCTTGAATTGAATCAATTTCCTTCCAACTAATTGTTTTGGATTTTCTACTTAATGACATTCTAAAAATTTCTGAAAACTTTTGTGAAATATTATTAGGAGTATTTTATTTATACATAATTGAATGCATTCGAAACATCACTTTTGAAGGAACCATCAGAAAGCTAACTAGCCGGGAAATTCATGAAAAATTCGAAATTTCTAAAAATTATCCTAAAAATCGAATTAACCGAGACAGTTATTGTAAGCATCTTCTAACTTCGATACAGTCGCATAGAAACAAACATATTAAGATATGATTGAATTCATTCGAAGCGCAATATCCAGAGATATCTGCGGAATTCTGATTTTCGAAAAATACGAAATTTTGGAAAAATTTCACAGAAATCAAAATAACGATTATTGCTATCGCTTTCATCTTCGCACTCGGTCAAAAGGACATTCCAACGAATTTTTCATCGCGTTACAACTGAATTTTGAAAAAATTCGAAAATTTAAAAAATGAATCAATGAATTAAATTTTAATTAGTGGCGATGGATAGGGCTTGGCAATACCTTCATTTAAGGAAAAAAATGATTCAATTCCGTCGATTCATTAGCGAGAAATGCACACATACGAACGGACATCGTCTAAAAAATGCATTTTAGAACTTTTGGGATCATAATGGATCAATAAAACACAAAAAATAGAAAGCTTAAATTTGAGCGATTACAATGCTTCCATTCGGAAGCAAAAAATCAGAGAGTTAATCTTCGAAGAAGAATTTATATATTTATTAAATTCCTTTTGAGAAGAAAATAATTGAAGACGAATTAACGAAACCATTTTGAATGGCAAATTTGATGATTAGAAACTGTCGATAGCACTCACGATGAATTATCCATTTTTCAAGTAATGTTACACTCCAAAATGGCGTGTAAATACACGAACGACTTTAGAATACCCAGTACAAATTCACATTGCAATTACAAGATGAGACGCTTAGTGAAAGTAGGATATGTACGACTTGTGCCTCTAGAAGCGCCTCCACAGAGGCACCATATACTCACTGGAGATGCTCCCCGTCGTTGTTTTTATTAGCACTCAGTGGTAATAAAGTTACAGGAATAAAAATAAAAAAACAACATGCAGAGAGAAATGAGTACTTCTTATGATCAAAACTGACTGGAGGAAGGGGATTAATATCACACGGTGTGATGGTCATAATAATTATAGCTCCGAGATCAGATAAATATTGGATAAATCCAGAATGATGAGTTCATCGGGCAGAAAGTGGAGAATTACGAAAATATAAAAACTGATATGAAAGTTTTATCTCCGAGGAGAATGACTAATAAAAACGCTCTCATCAGTTTTAATTATGAAATCCATATCCCAACGGCGTGGAAATGGAACTGCAGTTCGTCGTGGAAAAATAAAAATTTTATTTTTACATATGAAAATTTTACTACATTCATGAAACTGGAAAATTGAATTATTTCAGTCGAATTAAATCCCTTTCAGTGTTACCTCTTCATGTGAATTCGTTTGATATTCAAGGAAGAGAGTAATTCTCACAGTAATGGTTTTTTATGCCCTCGGAGCAGAATTTCTGTTTTAACGAATTTCAGGGGAAATGAGAACAGCTTAAAATTTGTACGTCAATATTTTTCGCATATTTTGTATTGATGAAAGAGAGAAACTAGTAGACAAATTTTCATAAATTCTAAAATTATATGAATTACGAGCTATTTTTTTTAATTCGCCTCTCACATGGCTAAATTTGCTTTTTTTATATTTTTTTACACAAATAGTGAATTTTTTTTATATGAAAAAAAAACCGACATCAACTGTGTAGGAGTCGAATTCCAAAAAACTGGCTCGTAATTGTTGTTCCACACATTTCTCCGAAAATGAAAATTTTCGGAATAAATTTTTTGAAAAAAAACATGTTTTGTAGCTCAAAAATTGGAGGCCCTGGACTGTTTTGAGCATTTTAAAACCGACATCAACTGTGTAGGAGTCGAATTCCAAAAAACTAGCTCGTAATTGTTGTTCCACACATTTCTCCGAAAATGAAACTTTTCGGAATAAATTTTTTGAAAAAAAGCATGTTTTGTAGCTCAAAAATTGGAGGCCCTGGACTGTTTTGAGCATTTTAAACATTTTCGGGCAAGCGAGGAATAAAAAAAATTTCTTTACACTAATTATTCGTTTTCAGATCTATATAATCGATCTTCAACGTATGAAAAGTCTCCCTCCAATAACCCCTAGTCTCCCCTTAAAAAACGAAAAACCCCAGGTTTTCCACTCGTGCGAACATCAGAAAGCGAGTCTCCCTCAAACCCCAGAAGCCCCTCTCATCATACCCCTAAAATTAATACCTCAAGTGTGATGATAGGTTACACACTGCGAAATAGATCCCGCAACACGCGAGAGAGTATCCCCTCCCGTGAAATTCCGCGTTAAACGATCGTTAAATCGATACCGTCACGGCTGCTGCAGCGTGCCCCTAAAATATGAACGAAAACCGACGGACGACGAGTCCGGCGAGGGGCGAGAGCGGCTGAAGGGTTGAAAATACGTCGAGTGGAATCGAGTAGACAGAGGTTTAGTTGAGCGCACGGTTGCGCAAAAATCGTGGGTTGAATAACATCCGGTTCAACATCCCCGGGGAAGCGTCGATGTAATGCACCCGCTAGAGAACGACCCCAGAAGGGTAGAGGATGAGGGGGAGAATGAAACTGGAATGGAGACACGTCGTCTGTGTTATACTCCGCTGGAAGTTTATTCGAGTCGCATAACCTTCGGCCAACGGAATTCGTGCAAGTTCACTTCCTCAGGCTCCTTTGTACTCCCGCTGTATATAGAGAGCCACTATTTCTTTTCATCAATCATTTATACGTGTTGTGAAGATACAAGGAGAGATAAAAGTCATGTTGAAACATCACAATGCATCTGGCATCATCTCCATTCCTCAAAATATTTTCCCCCGGCATTTATTTTCCCTCTTGTTATCAGTCTGTCACGATGAAAAACATTTACTTCACTCTTGCGAGATGAATTGCTAACATCAGAGACGATAAACTCCGAACGAATTTTCAACGTGAAATTGTCTCTCGTAATTTGCCGTGTTGATTCTTTCATGTCTAGTTGTGAATACAGAGCCGAGAAAACTCCGTTACAGTTTCTTCGTCCCAGACATTGTCCCGTAAACAACATTGCAGCTCCGTTCAACCGACATCCTGTGCCACTCTTTCGTTCACCTCACCGTGTATCCGTACATCTGTCTCGGAATTTTTTACACGCCGAGGGAGAGACCCTTTTCACCCTTTCTCTTTCCTCCTCAGTCAAGCTCTCTTTCTCTACTCCCTTCCACTGGCATCCACTGACGCTCTATCTCGTGTATTTACGGACATTTCTCTCACGTGTGTCTACGCGTATTGTTCCGTAACGCCCGCAACGCTCGAGTTCGCCGTTACGCTATTGTGTCCTTCGATCGTTTGCGTCTCCCGCACCCAGGATCCAACGACATTACACTCGATTGTCCCTTATTGTGTCAAAACACTCCTCTTCTGTGTCCCCCTGACGGCCCGGGGGGAAATAAGTTCGGGTAATATTGGGTGAAAAGTCAGGGAATGTGCGCTGGACACGGAGAGAAATTTTCGATAAAAGTTATCCTACCGTTCTGTAAAAGGGTATCATGAGCCATCGTCTCCTCATTTCTATTCCGAAATTTAGTAAAATTGATATCTGATGATCTAATTTTATTCTACGTCAGAGAAATTTTATCCCGATAAAAATAATAATTACCGCGCCGGTAGAGTAAAAATTACCGTACCTGTAGGGTAAAATTTACCAATCGTTCTAGAATTTTCGTTATCTACATAAAAATTCAGTGGTGAAGCGGTAAACCGAGTCGATTTTGACTATTAGCCAGTTTTTGCTGAATATCTCGGAATCTAAGAGCGGTAGCAAAATTTTTCTCAAGACTTTTTTTATAACGCTCTATTGGCTCTACAAAAAAGGTCATGACAAAAATCTTTCTATCTCTTTTAGATTCCGAGATATTCGTCAAAAACTAGCCAATAGTAAAAAACGACTTAACCCGGTTTACCGCTTCGCTACTGAATTATTGGACAGGAAGGGTAAAATTTATTATGCGTCAGGATAAAATTTCTCTAACGTAGAATCAAATTCGATCGCGCGGGTCCCCAAATTTTTTTCTGGCCATTCGATTCAGTATAGTTTTGCACATTATTTCTATTTTCATTTCAGTAGCGAAGTGGTAAAACGGTTCAAGTCGACTTATTTCCGAATCTAAGGGAGATAGCGAAATTTTCGTAATCACATTTGTTGTAGCTCTCAATCGGCTCTACAAGAAAGGTTATAACGAACATTTCGCCAGCTCCCTTAGGTTCCGAGATATTGATTAAAAACTGGTCAATAGTCAAAACTGACTTGTACCGTTTTACCACTTCGCTACTGATTGCTATTTTTAGAGTCTTATAGTAGGGGAATTATAAATTTCAACATAAATCCCATAAGAGCCCGTGTATAAGGAAGAATTTGTTTATTTATTTCTGGCTCGACTATTGCGATTATTTTTTTTCAACATCAAAGAATAATTTCTTTGATGTTAAAAAAAAATTAGCTTCATATGTTCTTCTATCAGCCAAACGTTAAATTTTATTCTACATTTCCCTAACGTAGAATAAAATTCTCGATAAAATTTTATCATCATATATTCATTTTTACTATTTCCCCGGGATTCCCTGTTTTTCTTTCCGTCACAAAAGCCGTTACGACGACGATCGGTTCCTCGGAGGGAGAATTCCATTGGCTCTCGGTGGAGAGGCACATAATACCCTGTTACGTCACTCGAGAACTACACTCGAGGATCCCCCCATTGTTTTGCCAATCTGATGCGCCGCAGCACCACCGGAAGCTCGACGCTTCTGTACAAGAGATAACGTAAATATCTTCCTTGCTATGGCCAGTGGAAACTGGCGGACGTCACCGCCCCCCTCATCGTTATTCCACTACTATATTTTTATGGTATAATAGGATTGTTTACGATGATTTTTCCTATCTTTTCTCGATCTTCTATTGATGTTTCTTCATGCACAGAGGAAAGAGTTGGGGAAAAATTAATTACTCGATTGAAAAATCAAATAATTAAGGAGCAAAATGCAGTTCTAGGTCTTGAAAAATGCGAAACAAGAGTTTTCTCCCGCTTGTTCTGAGAAATTTATTAAGAAATTTATTACACGTCACTATAATTCAGTAGCGAAGCGGTAAACCGGGTCAAGTCGATTTTGACCATTGGCCAGTTTTTGACGAATATCTCGGAATGTAAGAGAGATAGAAAAATTTTTGTCACGACCTTTTTTGTAGCGCCAATTGAGGGTTATAAATGAGGTGGTGAGAAAAATTTTGCTATCTCTCTTCAATTCCGAGATATTCATCAAAAACTGGCCAAAAATCAAAATCGAATTAACCCGGTTTAGCCCTTCGCTACTCAATTTGTCCTGAAATTGTCAATTTTATCCGCAATTCCACACGAAAATCATGTCATTAAATGTGCATAATCACTCAATGCCTAGAAATGTATTATTTTACAATAAAAATTTTTGAGCTTTTCTAAATAATTCAGTAACGAAGTGGTAAAACGGTACAAGTCGATTTGACTATTGACCAGTTTTCAATAAATATCTCGGAATCTAAGGGAGATAGCAAAATTTTTATTATAACCTTTTTTGTAGAGCCGATTGAGTGCTACAATAAATGTATTCATGAAAATTTCGCTATCTCCCTTACATTCGGAGATATTCCTCAAAAACTCAACTGAGAGATGAGTCGACTTAAACCGTTTTACCACTTCCCTACTGAATTTTTCTTTCTGTGTCGAAAATTTATGAATATAAGGGTCAAATGATCGAATCCACTCATGTCCATGCAATCAATTAAGCCTCATGATTTTAAATCCTGAATTTTATGAAGTAATTCAGTAGCGAAGTGGTAAAATGGTTCAAGTCGATTTTGAGTATTGACCAGTTTTCAATGAATATCTCGGAATCTAAGGCAGATGGCAAAATTTTTGTGAAATCCTTTTTTGTCGCACTCAATGTGCTCTAGAAAAAAGATTATTACGAAAATTTCGGTATTTCCTTTAGATTCGGAGATATTCCTCAAAAACTCCACTAGGAGATAAGTCGACTTAAACCTTTTTACCACTTCCCTACTGAATTGACACCACTCACGTCCCGGGATACAATGAACTGCGTTCTGGAGTCATGTTGTCACTGGATGTTGCAGCTCCTAGCCCCTCGACATGGAAAAGCACTCATACAACCATAAAGGCTTTCTTTGGATCTGATCCCCAGGTCATATTTTCCCCTGGAGTCCCTCCCCCCACAAGTGCCAAGAGTATTCGATTGTATTCATTACTTCTCCCAACTGAGCCGAGCAAATGTTCAAGTTAATTATGCTAACGAAGTTCTGACCACCTTCTGAATAATGCAGGCAATTCATAAATTCTGATCCCCCCCCCCCCCCCCCCCCCCCCCCCCCCCCCCCCCCCCCCCCCCCCCCCCCCCCCCCCCCCCCCCCCCCCCCCNATATCCGTGATTTGGATGCGCGCGGCAACTTTGAAATTCAGATTACACCGAGAATCACGTGAATTTATTCATCCAATGATACCCAGTATCAACTTGCCAGGGAATATCTCGAAATTACGTGAAAGCTAGCTCACGTAATTGTATTAGTCCTGCAAAGTTTCAACGTCTCTTCTAACTTTGTGTCATTGCATCTGAAAAGTTGTCCATATGAAATTGGAGTTTAAGGTATTGAAATGGAGATAAGTGTCTGAAAATTCGGTTGTGAACAGAAAAAAATCAACTGTTTTTATCGAAAATTCGAATTCAGTGGTGAAGTGGTTTTTAATGAATAACTCGGAAGGTAAGGGAGATAGCAAATTTTTTGTAATAACCTTTTTTATAGACTGAATTGAGCGCTACAAAAATGGTTGCAATGAAAATTTCGGTATTTTGCTTAGATTCGGAGATATTCCTCGAAAACTCAGTGGAGAGCCAAGTTGACTTGAATCGGTTTACCGTTTCGCTACTGAATTGATTAGGAGATTAATGAAATTGTCTTGGGACCGCTCCTCACCTTTGCACAATCGGCCGATCTCAGACTGACTGCGATACCTGTAACGAAAAAAAAATCCATTAAAATTATATTTTTGATTCCCGAATTTTGGATGAATGAATTGTTCGACAAATTCATGATGAAATTGTTTGCAATATGCAAGGCCCATGTCTTGTCGGTGTAAAATTTGTAGTGAAGTGGTCAAGCGGTTCAAGCCAACTCATTCTAGCGCCAGTTTTCGACGAATATCTCAAATTCTAAAGAAATTAGCAGAATTTTTCCAAAAATCTTTTTTGTAAAGAAAAGTGAAGACTATCGAAAACTCAACTGGGAGATCGACTTAAACCGTTTTACCATGTCGCTACTGAATTATTTTTACAACATTAATTGATAATTTTATCAATTATTTTTTCAACGTCGATTGACCACTACTGAAATAATAAACGGAGAGAACGACCTGAATTCCCATGTGAACCTGAATTTATTATTATCTCTGCGCCTGAACGCCTGAACACGAAAAAAAAAGCAACCACACCCAGAAAAATGATTTATTTAAATCAAATAAATAAGTTTATTCAAATAGACCGAAATAAAATGTTTTTTCAAATTGAAAGCAAATTTTTATTTGGTTTTGTTTATATTAAATAAATCTTTTCTCATTATCAATAAATGTTTATTTGATTCAAATAAACAATTTACTTAAATTGAATAAATTTTTTTTCTTGGAACAAGTAAACAAGTTTATTCATTTGTAATAACGACTTCTTTGAAATAAGAAAAAAAATTCAAATGAAGATTTCCATTTGATTTAAATCACCCATTTTTCTGGGTGCAAGTTTCGCCATCAAACCAGACCACTCTCGTGCACCCCAAGAAATTCTCTAACGTCATTAAACTCCACTGCACCCCCTCCCCCCTCACCCTCCGCCCCCCAAGACCTAACAACAACATCCAAGAGCAAAAGCCGAGGCACTCAAGCTCTCAAGAAGCTTTCAACACGTGATTGGAGGCACGTGCCACCTGCAAGGCACCACCCCACATTCCCGAACCCCATAATCACATTCAAACCACGTGATACCCCCCCCCCCCCNCACCTGCCATTCCTCGCGACTCTAAAACTCCCGCGGCCCCCGGAAAACGCTGAAATCCCAGCAAAATGCAAATGCCGAACTCCCCCATTCCATTTTTTTCCCCAAAGACTCGATAAGAAACTTCGGAATTCGCAAACATCCACTCGAATCCCAACCTCATCTCGCTATTAATCAGAGAAAAACTGGGGAAAAACGTTTACTGCCTCTGGAAACGATAATTGGAACTAGAAATTTATCAGTGAGCGAGATAATTACGGGGAACTTTACTCTCAACTCATTTTTTTTCATCTAAGACTCGTAAACAAGAAAATATGATTCGTCTGGCACGTGTAACACCGGTGAGATAATGAGAGGGAAAGGGAGAAAAAGGGGTATTTACGCGAGATGGCAATGTAGGTTTATTACAGACGCATGGGACGCCGGCGAGATGAAATAGAAAGTTTTGATATCTGACGTGTGTTACGTGTGTATTTGCATGCATCATAATCATTTTGTTCTTCACTGTTCCTCCGTCCTCCCTCCGCCCTCCCCCCCCCCCC